>NW_017677121.1:0-34088 GCF_001879085.1 Nicotiana attenuata
GTAAGTTGTAGGATGCTGGGATGTCTATCACTTGAAAATCAACGTCGAACCAAGTCGGTCCCATTTGCAGACATAAACTGATTTCCCCAATAGTGGACCTTTGGGAACCATCAAAAGCTTTGACGTTGATGGCCCCATCCTTGATCTCATGCAGGCACTTTCCCAATGTTCTGAGAGTCACCAATGGACAAATATTGAGGCTCGACCCTCCATCAATCAGAATCCTGGTGATGAAATAATCTTCACATTGCATAGTGATGTGCAATGCTTTGTTGTGGCTTAGCCCTTCTGGTGGCAGCTCATCTTCGTGGAAAGTGATTTTGTGACTCTCCAATACCTGCCCTACCATGTTCGCCATTTCTCCTCCAGTTATGTTGTTGGGTACATATGCCTCACTCAGTATCTTCAACAAGGCATTCTTATGGGCCTCGGAGCTTTGCAACAGAGCCAGGATGGAGATCTGTGCCGGTGTTTTATTTAGTTGATCAACGACTGAGTACTCTTTTTCTTGTATCGTCCTCCAGAGATCATCGGGCCCAGTTTCAATAGGCCGTCCAGATGCCTGCTTACTTGATTCAGCTAAATGCTCCGGAGTATAAATCCTGCCGGTTCTGGTCATACCCTGTGCTGCAATTGTTTCTCCAAACCTAGTTTTCCCCTTCCTTCTTGCTTCGGCGGTGTAATCCCAAGGAACGGCCTGTGTATGGAACCGCGTTATGGCTGACATTGCTACAGGAATGGGCACCCTTGTTTTGGGAGGTAACACAGCAACATCAAATGGTATAGGTGCCTTTGGAGACCCAAACTCAACCTCAATTGGCTCTGTGGCCTTTGTGGATGACGGTGTTTCAAGCTCGAGAGGTACGGACATGTTTACTTCAGCATCCCCGGAGGGCTGGATCTGGACCACAATTGGATTCAGTGTGATTGTTGATTTCTTGGGCTCGTCACCTTCGGCAATTAATCCAATCGACCCTTTGGGGTCCCAATCATCTTCTACCTCGATCATGTGCACACCTCCACCCTTATGATCAGGCAGGGGATTGTTGCAAACATTGGGAGCGGGCTCTTTTGCCACGATGATCTTGTCGTCAAGTAAGGATTGGATTTTATCCTTCAGAGATCGGCATTCATCAATGGTATGCCCCTTCATACCGGAATGGTATGCACAGGTTTTGTTCGGATTGACCCATTGGGAAGGATTTTCTGGAGTTATGGTAGGGATTGGGGTGACGTAACCAGTAGCTTTGAGCATTTCATACAGCTGGTCGATCGGTTCGGCGATGGCGGTGTATTGCTTGGGAGGTCTACAGTCGAAGTTAGGTCGCGGTCTAGGAAAGTTTTGGCGGGTGGGAGGTGATTGATAGTGAGAGGGCTGAGCATTATAGGCTTGGTAGACGGGTGTGGGCTGGAAATATCTTGGTGAGGTAGGTTGATATGTGGGTGGTGGAGATGATTGGTAAGTAGGTGGTGGAACTTGGTAGGAGGGCGAGGGTGCTTGGTAGTTTGGAGTAGGTTGATATGTAAGTGGGGGTAATGGATAGGTTTGGTATTTTATTGGGGATTTTGTTCTTTGTGCAACCATCACGGCACTCACATCCTTTTTCTTGGATGTGCCACCAGACTGTAGAGCCTTGTTGGTAGCCTGCAATGCCTCAAAATTAGTGACCATACCACTTTTAATGCCTTCCTCGATCCTTTCCTCTAGCTTGATGATGTCGGAGAATTTCTGGCCTTCAATCAGCATCAACCTCTCATAATATTGTGGGTCCTGAGATCGGACGAAAAACTTGTTCATCTATTCTTCTTCTAAGGCCAGCCTGACCTTAGCAGCCTATGATCTCCAACAAATAACATACTCGCGGAATGTCTCTGTAGGTTTCTTCTTCAAATTCTGGATGTAGAATACATCTGGCGCATTCTCCGTGTTGAATCTGAACCTGTCCATGAAATCGGACTCCATTCCTACCCAGCTTGCCCACTTCTTGGGGTCTTGGCTAATGTACCAAGATAGAGCATCACCTTTCAAACTTCTCATGAAGAGCTTCATGAGAATTTTTTCATCTCTTCCGACACCGACCAGCTTATCACAGTATGTCCTCAAATGGACTCTGGGATCCCCTGATCCATCAAACATCTCGAACTTGGGAGGTTTGTACTCCTCGGGAAGTTCGACGTCTGGCTGAATGCAAAGGTCCTCATAATTCAGCCCCTCAATGCCTTTGTTTCCTTCAACACCCTGGACTCGGCTAGTCAGCTTCTTGAGTTCTGCGGCTAGGTTCCCGATGAGAGAGTCTTTGTTATCAGACTCCGGTGTGCTTGAAATAGGTTGAGTATATTGTGGTATGGTTTCCACATAGATGGGGGTATGGTGGGGATGATCATTTGTGGAGTTTAGTGGTTCGGGAATGAGTAGTGGGGTGTTGTTCGAAGTGTGGCATGTGTTGCAGTGGTGATGGGGAGCGGGTTGTTTCTGTAGTTTCGGGATGTTCTGCGGAGGTGTAGGGTTTTGAGCATTGGGAAAGTTGACATCTGGGGTATTGAGAGAAAATGACAAGTTTTCCAAGTTCCGAACTTGGTCCAATTCTTCCTGAAATTTCAGTAACTTCTGTTCGAGCTGGGCGGCACTTTCTTTGGGAACCTGAATACCTTGAGGAACCTCTACCCTTTCAACTGAGTTCTCCTTCCTGATGTTGCTCAAGTCTTCCATTTTTGCTTTGTTCTTGTTTCTGATAGGACTCGGAGGAGGAGGAGGTGGAGGGCCCTTAGATCTTGTGGAGTAGGATGATGATGCCAGAGTGCACGAACTAACCTTTTGGGGAGGGGAATAAAACAAAAGTAAAAACAAAAAAGGTTTATAAGTTAGTGAGGGTATGAGAAAAAATGTTGCAATATTTAAACACATAGTGTAAGAATATAAATCGTGTCCTAAATTGGGTGCCTCCTTGTGCCCGAGGTAGGCCTAGCGACAAGTTGATCTGGAGAACTTATAATGCTAAATGCCTCATTTTATTGATAAAAATAAGACGAATCCCAAAACGACACTAAAATTGCGGAAAGTAAAATGTCACTAATGGCCATTGGCCTTATTACATTTTAAAGTGAAAAGAAAAAGACCCCTAACTACTTGATCCCAAAAGGAATTTCCCCAGACTCGGCATCTTTAGCTCCATCGAACAGCTTCACAAGCTCGCGCAGTCCCAGCAGCAAACAAGCTCTAGTGTCCTCCTTCATTTCCCTCAGCGTTCTGACAGTTTTCGATCCTCTGGATGAATTTTCTTTCCAACTCTACCAAACCTCGCTCCAAATACCCTAGTCACATGTTGGCGCTGATAGCCATATCTTTCCATTCTTCGATCAACTTCTGATTTGCTTCTTGAATTTCCTGATGTTCACTTTCGCATTCTCTGATCCTCTTGCGCAATTGGTTGTACTTAACCTGTATTTTAGCCCTCTCGTCGATGACCCTATGACCTCGAATAGACCCGGGCTGTCCCAACCCACCATGATCTTCTTCTAACCAACCCGGATAGTATAGGGTATAGCCGGCATGGTATCTGTCAGGTTCTATGGAATCCTTTTCCAGTATGATTTTGCAATTCCACATGTGTTGAGCTTGACATTTGTACGGGCTATCGTCGTCTTGGAAATCGACCCTGAAGTGACTCATCTTTTTGACCTTTGGTATGACCTGCTTCCTCCCTGCCTGCCTCATGACTCGGAGAGGGACATAGGGTTAAGTTCCTCTCAGACCAATGAGTATAAGGAATGGAGCGTCCCGAGAGCGGATAATGAACTCTCCAGTAGGGAACCATTCGAACATCCACTGCACTTTGTCTTCTTTCAGATTTTCAAACAACTCTACCCACCCTTTAGCGTCTTCCGGTTGAGCAAACATGTTAGGCATATAGTTCATTATCTTGGGATGATGGAAGGATATATGATCATTCCACGGCCTTCGTGGAAACTTTTGACGGTATTGACCCCTTTGGAGATGTTCTATAAGCCAGAGTTGGAGTATTAAGTTGCAACCCTCGAAGTGACTGGCCCATCGTTGACAGTTTCTCAAGGCTCGGTATATCTCAGCAACAATCATAGGTATTATGCTAAAAGGCTGCCCGCCAATTCCTTCCATTAGAGTCTTGGTGACCATGGCTAGTCTGGTATGGATCCTAGCTTTCTTCATAGGAAACACTATCATCCCAAAAACCAGAGCATAAAGACGAAGACCCTCCTGTGGATATGCCCTAATGATGTGAGAGCGAATTCATCTGGGTAGGTAAGGTAGGACTTGCTATGGTCGTACCTCTCGTACAGATAGTCGAAAGGAATGTAATAGTCCTTCAAACAGGTCAAGTCTGGGTTTTTCTTCAATCCCATCATCTTGAGGAAACCCCTACCCTTGCAATTTTCTGGCATAAGCAAACCCGGAGTCTCCCAAGGAATACCTGCTAACCCTCCTATTTCCTCGAGCAGAGGTGTCATTTCAAGATCCCCGAAATGAAACACTGATCTGTCACTGTCCCAGAACAAGGTTGCTGCCTCTATTATTTTGTTGTCAGGCTGGATCCCCAAAAGAGAAGGTAAATTCCCCAAATATTTGCGGACGAGAGACTGGTCACTGGAGTGAAGGTCTTCCCACCAGCTTAGCAGCCTTGGGTGAATGTGGGTTACCATGCCGAATCTGGGGACTTCGTGCCTCATTTTTTGCAAAACAAAGTGTTAGATCCCTACCCCACCGGACTCGACTATTTAAACCAATAATTAGCATAATGGCATTTAGTTCTCCAAATAAATGTACAGAACGTGGTAAGGTCCGTTTGGGTTCCAAGGAAACCCAGTGGACTTTGGACAGGGTTATCTTAAAGAGTCATTATGCGGACAACATAACTGACTCGACTAGGTTTGACAGTGATGCATGCACAGTTAAACCGAATAAGGCTTCTATGGGGTGTTAGACCGGTACCCTTGAGCGGACAACTCAAGAGGGAAAGGCACAGAACCGTCGACTGCACCGCTGATCGACTGGTTTTACCGCAAATATGCCTTTGCCAAATTTAGGGGGGTGATAATATCGGAAGGGCGCAACCACTCATTATAAGCGTTGCTATGGTATTTGTTTGGCACGAGTGGAATATGATGTTGAAGATGCAATTACAAGAATGAAACAAATTGTCACGCATTTTCACGTTCATAATGATTACAATAATTGCAGTAAAAATTACAACGGCATTGAAGGAAAGCAGTAGATGAAAGCATTAAAGAAAAAGAAACAAAAAACCAAGTCATTTTTGAATAAGGACATTAAATAAAGAAATAAAAAGCAATAAAGCCACAAATAACATGAAGTGGTAAAAGCCGAAAGATTCCCCAGCAGAGTCGCCATGCTGTCGACGCCCCCTTTTTCTCGCAAAATCGGGTTTACGACATTTGGGCGGACAACTCTATTCCCTTTTAGGATTTGGGTTTTTGGATTTGAAGAGTCGCCACCTAATGATTAAGTGCATTAGGACACTAAGAGTTTTTGAGTTGGAAAACCAGAGTTCGGGTAAGGGCTAGAAATTATCTCGAGGGGAAGGTGTTAGGCACCCCTCAAGATCCACTAGTGTGGTTCCCGGCCATATCATATTGTGACTTTAAATGCAAACAACAAGTAGGCAAACAAATACAAAGGGGTTTTCACATAATAGTTGCAAGAGATTAAGGAAGTTAAATAAACTGAATTTTGATAGAGGAAGGAATTTTGAAATCTTGAATAAAGGAAGAAATTTTCATATAGTTGTTGCAAGCAGTTTAAAAGCTGAAGTTTTGGCGAAAAAGTAGTTGAAATTCTGAAAATAAAGTGGACAAATGAGGGAAGGGGTCCTAGGTTTATACATAATATGGATCACTCCACACAACACCCGGTAACCGTTTATACACGTGGTGTTATCGCGTGATCATCATATCCATATCTACCCGTTCCCACCCCGTTAAGGTATTAAACGCGGAATGGTCTCGTTTTACCTATTGCATGCTATTACCCGCCCCCATTTTATCAGTCCCGGAGGAACTTAGGACCACTAATCCTAAATGGTAGGATATTAGGCTGATTGGTTTCAAAGGATAAAAATCTAAGGCGACATACAAAACATATAGTTGGGGGAAGCATGTAGACATATAAAGGCTCATATATACCTCCTCAAATAAAAGACATAAATAGCATGACTTAAACACAATTAAGGTCTCAAAAGATAGGAGCAGTTAAAACTTGGTTTTCAAAACGAAGTAGTAGCAATAATAACACGATTCTGGGCAGAGATGACTAACCTAGTAAACAAAATCAGAAGCTCAATAAAAGTAAGTAGGTGCCTCATTTCAAAATCGTTTTCAGCAGAGTTTTGTTTAAGAAGAAAGCTGAGTGAACTTCAGAAAATCAAAACAAGAGTAGGAATGGCAGAGTTAAAACTTAAAGAAGTTGGTTGGTTTTAGGCTAATAGAAACACAATTGATCAGTTCTTATCGGACCTGAAGTTTGCCTAGGCGTCGTTACACATTGTCTGGTTATTTAGAGAATGAACACACATATTTTGATTTTGATATATAAAGGTACGCGTGATAAGACATTTGTAGAAAACATTTCAAACCACTTAGCCATATTTTAACAAAGTTATTAGCTAAACGTGAATTAACTACTGCAACTCGAACGAGTGAGAACTCCTATGGGCAGGATATCTAATGCACAGAAGAGTCCCTAAAAAAACATGATTTCTAATATGCCAATGCAGTAATGGCGAGTTATTTGGCTTGTTGTTAGTTATTTGCTGGTTATTAACTGATCGTGGTTACAAGATGAGCGTAATGACAGGCTGAAAGTAAAGAACCTAAAGCAGGATCTCTAATGAATGAGATGCATGTCCTATGCAAGTTGTCTATTGCGCAAATAAATAAAATCCTATAAGCATGTTTTCGACCCATTATTTATACTAAGCATGCATAACCCTCCCCCCATATTCACTATTCAATCCCAATCGTTTGTTTACAAATTATTACAAACCAGTATCATCTGAATTACAGTAAACAAGAACAAAAATAAGAAGTTACTCTATAGGGAGCCTTCAATTAGGCCCAGTCTTCAAACCTCAACCCCTTCGAGTTCACAGCCTTTGCCATGGTCTAGGTGCGGCAAAGCTCCCTAGGGCCCCATTGGGTCCCTGGCCAATACCAGCACCTAGACATTTAAAAGAAAATGCAGGACATGTGCAGTGTGGAATACCAACCTTGTGTGTCAAAGATCAGTGAGCACTCAGAGCTAGTCAAAGCAATGCTCACACAAAGGGTCATAACCTATTCTCTAAGAGTAGTGTGAAGTGTAGGAAGAGAAGTTTTCAAAAAGAAAGGGGGGGGGGGGTTGTTTTAAAAGAAAACAGCAGGGACAATAGTTTAATAGCATAAGATTGCATTCAATGGTCATGGGAGAAAGGGAGCAAACAGATCACAATATTATAGATGACTACACAGAATCAGAAGATTCAGGGGACCAAGGATTGGTCAGGCTTAAACATAAGCCTTAGACAACAACAGGGGAATAACCATGACATGCAAACCAAGAAAGACATACAGAGCGCCAAGGATCAGGGGAACTGGGAAGTGGTAAATTTAGGCATGCTAATGTATAGCAATAGGACATAGGTATAGCAAGGAATAGACAAAGTCAGACTTAGCATGTAAATCAGAAGACATGGTGAAGTATTTAAAGCAAAGAATCAATTACACATTGAACAGGAGAAGCATAAGTAGAAGAAAATCACAAAGATAATAAACTGAAGCAAAAATAAACATATTGGTGTGAGACTTGAAAATTAATTAGGACGTACTAGTAAAAGAGCAAAAGCAGGATGCAAAGACAAGGTAGTAACACTATCTTAGCCTTGGCTTTCAGCCGGCTAATAATAAGCAGGAGCAGAGAATAGCAATAGAACAAAGAGCAAGAGAGAATGCAGATTTTTAAAGTATTCAGTGTGTGTAAGCCAGGAAGACTTGTCGTGTATTTATAGTTGAAAGTTGGAGGTAAAATAAGGTAAAAATCACAGAAAACTGTTAATTGAAGAACCCGGGATCAATTAATTAAAGAATCAAGGAAGTACACCCATTAATTGAGGGAATCAAAACAAACGAAAAGATTCAGCACCATATAAGGCAAGTAGAAAAATCAGGGCAGGGTTAAATAAGGAATGAGTCAAGATTCAGTATGCATATAGTAACCAATTAAGACCAAATTGGAAAATTACAATTAAGGAAAGGCTTAAAAGCACAGAGTACTATAACAAATAAGGTAACAAAAAATCAATTAATTCAAACGGGCGAGTAGAATGCTAGGGTTTAAAAGAAAATTTTAAATATACCAATCAATCAAGGAAAATCAAAATCAATCATGTGAAGTCATGATTCTGCATTCTCAACATATAAATAGAGGTGAATGAACAAGAGTAACAAACAAAATTAGCCAGGAACGAACAAGAGATGAACAAACACAACCATTCAGAGATAGTGAAAACAAGTTAAGATTCAGCAGGACATATTCGAAGCATGAAACATTAACAAGAATCAAGCCAATAGACTAGCAGACAGAACCAAAGCGAGGAAAATCAGGCTAATACGCACAATCGAACGAAGAAACATGCTCACACATAGAGACAAGGCAAAGGAAATTAGGCTAACACATATAATCGAAGCATGCTAACACACATAATCAAATGAAGGAACCTTTTCTAGAAATTAGGGTTTTTTAGCAGAGTCAAACTAGAAAACAGTAAGAGCATAGAAATCGGTCAGAATATACAAAGAAAAGGTTTAATCATAAAGAAAATCAGTTGGAGCATCCAAGAAACCCTAATTTTCGAAGAAAGTAAAAAAAATGGTTAAAAGTAGAGGATTTTTCAGAATAAACTCGAGAATAAGCAGAACATAGAGGAAAACATGAAAATAGCATGAAATAATACTGTTTTTGAGATATTCAGGAGAGAGTTAGGGTTTCAAAAAGGGGAAACCCTAATAGAAGTAGTGGAGGAAACCTGTCGAAACTTCATAGATCGTGACATATAGGGTGTGATTTCGCCTGAAATCACACCGGAGAACTCACAAATAGCAGAACCAGGAACTCCAGGTTCAAATCACCATGGTCCACAAACCTTGAAGGTCCTAGAGGTGTTGAACAGGACGATGAGAGGCCCATCGGAGCCTTAGGGTTGAAGGGAGGTGGCCGGACATGGCCGGAAACAAACCAGGCGGAACTTTTAGGGATTGATTCGCATGGTGGGGGTTTCTGGGGTCTCAAAATAGAGGGAATCGGTGATCTAGGGCTTCATGGCGGTTGATGGTCGAAAGGGGTGAGATTGGAGGTGGCCGGAGAGGCGGTGGAGATCATCGGAGAAGAGAGAACCAGAAGGTTCTAGAGAGAAGGGAGAGGAAGAGACGAGATAGAGAGAAAGAGACAGTCTCGTGAAAATGAAGGGTGTGGGGGGGAGGGGTAATTGAATTTAATTAAGGGAATTAAATCTGGGCCGTTGATCTCATTTGATCAACGATTCAGATTAAAGAAATATTTGACCGGGTTATTTTTTCGGGATTGGGCTGGGTTGGTTTAGATGGGGTATTGGGCCATTTAGAATCTGATAGGGGGTGTGGCCAATTTGGCTAGAATTGAAATAATAAGGGCTGTTTGTTAAATAGCCAATTTCCCCTTTTATTATTTTTTTATAAAATTGTAAAAAATAATTTGAAAATAAATTAAAGGTACTGGACCAAATAATAACCTATTAATATTAATGTAAAAATACTAAAAGTGATTTTATAATTATAAAATGTTATTAATTGTAAAATAGGCTATAATTGCAATTATACGCAATTTAGTTTTAAAAATACCTAGCAAATGTATAAAAAAATATGAAAAAATTACCCCAATTATATCTTAGTGTAAATATGAGAATGAAATAAATTATTCACCAAAAAATGCTAGTTTGGGAATAATTATTGAATTTTGTAGTATTAAAATAGACAATAATTTGATTTAAAAATCTTTAAAAATAAAAGAAAAATACCAAACTTTAGGGCATGCTTATATATGCATGTACATGCTATTTTGAGGATATTTTGAGTATAAAAATATGTAGGAAAAATTTGGGTATCAACAGTGCACACGGTCAAGATCTGGGCCAAGGTCTCCTGAAGACCTGGAATCACAATGGCACAGCTGGTGCCTGAGCTAGTGCTGCTGGAGCGTCCACAACTGGGACCTGATCCTGAACTGGGGCGGCTGATGGATCTGCAGGTGCTGCCGTAGCTGCTGTGCAGGCTACACCTCTGCCCCTACCACGGCCTCGACCGCGTCCTCGACCTCTAGTGGCCCCAGCTGGTGGTACGGGTGGTCGTCCATCCTGATCGGTCGCTCGTGTCCTCACCATCTGTGAGAGAATAGAATAACAGAAGTTTAGTACTCGGATCAACAGATTCGCACGACAAGAATTTCAAGAATATGAAGTTTTCCTAAAGGTTCTGCAGCCTCCCGAGGATAAATAAAGATGTCTCCGTACCGATCCGCGAGACTCTACTAAACCTGCTCATGACTCGTGAGACCTATGTAACCTAGGCTCTGATACCAACTTGCCACGACCCCAAACCGGACCCGATCGTGATGGCGCCTCTCGTGAAACAAGACCAGCCGACACAAACCACCAAACCAATTAACAGTTATAATAATTCATAATTAAGTCATTAATAAATGATAAATCCCAAAATAGAGCGAAATAAAACAAATGCGAAAACAAACACAGCCCGACATCGGGATGTCACCAGTCATGAGCATCTAAAATCTGTCTAAGAGTATGAAATGACAACATAGTCTAATACAAAGTTAGAACAAGCGAAATAAAGGTAGGAAGGAGAAGCACTGGGCTGCGAATGCCGAGTAGCTACCTAGTCAACTCCAAACAAGCCTGCTGGAAGCAAATCAGCCCTCGCTAGCGTGACCGAGGCTCCTGAATCTGCACACAGGGTGCAGGGAGTAATATAAGTACGCCAACTCAGTAAGTAATAAAAGTAAAGGCAGCTGAGTGATAAGAAAACACGTAAATACACAACAAAATGCTACAATGAGGTAGTGTAAAACCAGCACAATACAGTAAAACAGTAAAAGCTCTAAAAAACTTCTTAGTTCAGTAAAACCTCTTTAAAACATCTTTCAGCAGTTCAAATAAGTGAATGAAGATAGGGATAAAAGATAGAAACACAAATCAGCCCTTCGGGCAAAATACCAACAGAACCAGCCCCTCAGGCTATCTCACAATCACTCATATCAGCCCCTCAGGCAATAACATGGAACAACATCAGCCCTTCCGGCTATATCACATCACAATCGGGGTACCCGCGCTCACTGGTGGTGTACAGACTGCGGGAGGGGCCCCTTACGGCCCAAGCACAATAAAAAGCCATCTCGTGGCATAATCAACTTGTTCTCGGCCTCATATCAATCACAAGCCACCTCGTGGCATAATAAATCAGGCCCTCGGCCTCTCATATATCATCAATCAGTACCACATGCTGCGGCGTGCAGCCCGATCCCATAGTATCCTCACAACACAGGCCCTCAGCCTTACTCAGTCAGAATCTCACAAGCCACACGGGCAACAGTAAAACATGATGCTCAGCCCAAAATATCATTTAAAATATCAAAAACGAGTAAAGATGGCTGAGTTGTGAAAACAGTAGAATATAGCATGACTGAATACAAATACGAAGTCAAAACAGTGAGGAATAGTAGTAAAATCCCCTAAGGGTCCAAACAGTGGGCACGAGGCCCAAATATGGCATTCAGCCCAAAACATGATGATAGCAAACAGTTTTCAATCAAATACGCAGTTAAACAGTCATACGGGACAGACTAAGTCACAATCCCCAATGGTGCACGACCCTACGCTCGTCGTCTAGCGTGTGCGTCACCTCAAAATAGCACAACAATGTGATATCCGGGGTTTCATACCCTCAGGACATCATTTACAATCATTACTTACCTTTATCCGGTCCAAACTCTAGCCCGCGATGCCTTTGTCTCTCGAATCGGCCTCAACACGCGTCGAATCTATCCAAAATCAGAATCATGACGTCAAAATATGCTGAGGGAACCAAGCCCATGCGAAAATAATCAAATTACAACACAAATCCCGAAATTAACCAAGCTTGACCCCCGGGCCCACGTCTCAGAATGCGACTAAATTAACATCAATGGAATCCTTATCTTTCCACGAGTTCATGCATATCAAATTTACCAAAATCCAACCACAAATGACCCCTCAAATCCCAAATTCTAGGTCTCCAATTTCAAGCCCTAGTTTCTTCAATATTTACCCACAATTTTCCATAAATTTCAAGCCTAATCAATGACATAACACCACAGGAACGAGTTTTATGTTCAAAAATCTTTTCTCAACGAAGTTCCCTTGAATTCCCTCTTCAAAATCGCCCAAAAAGCTCCAAAATCGATTTAAAAGTGGTGAAGAAAGTCTGAAAATCACGAAGGATGAAATATATACTTTCTGACCCAGGGATTCCGCACCTGCGGTCCTTTTTCCGCTTCTGCGGTCTAACCCACCGCACCTGCGGTTTTCACTTAAAGGCCCGATTCCGCATCTGCGACAAAATGCCCGCACCTGGGCTAACGCAGGTATGCTCCACTAGACTCTTCTGCGGTTCCACCTGACTTCCCTCTTGGCCGCATCTGCAGCTTGCCTTCCGTTTCTGTGGGCATCGCACCTGCGGCCTCCCAACCGCAGGTGCGGTTATGACTGCAGCACTGAACTTCAGCTGCTAAACTCAACTCCAAATTCTCCCGTCAACCATCCGAAATCACCCCGAGGCCCCCGGGACCTCAACCAAAAGCACGAATCCAAACTTATACCAGTCTTCAAAACACCTCAAACAACATCGAATCAACCAAATCACATCGGATTCAAGCCTAAGGTTCCAAAAATCTTCCGAATTACACTTTTGATAAAAAATTCTATCAAACCACGTCCGAATGACCTGAAATTTTGCACACACATTCCAAATGACACAACGGACTTACTGCAACTCCCGGAATTTCATTCTGACCCCTATATCAAAATTTTCCCTATCAACCGAAAAACGCCAAAAATCCATCTTTGCCAATTCAAGCGTAAAGCTACTCCGGACCTCCAAAACACATTCCGATCACACTCCTAAGTCCCAAATCATCCCTCAAAGCTATCCGAACCATCGGAATTCACACCCGAGCCCTTTTTCACATAAGTCAACATCCGGTTGACTTTTTCAACTTAAGCTTACTCAAAAGAGACTAAGTGTCTCAAACCTTACCAAAACCTCTCCGAACCCGAGCCAACCAACCCGATAGCACATAATACAGCTAAAGAAGACAATAAGAAGCAGGTAACACATGAAACAACCGGTCGGGTCATTACAAGTTGCAGTTCTTGCTCGATCTTTTGTTGCACTTCCTTGTATTCGACTTCCTGAATTAATCAAAACTTTTCGTATATCAGGCTAATCTCTCTCCCCTACTATATTTCTTTGGTGTTGATCTTAATATGATGAGAGCCATAATTTAACTGGTTTGGGTCTATTTGAAACTTAGATGTTAGGAATTGACTCGAGTATGTTTCTTTGCTATTCATGAAATCGTTTCAGTGTTCTAGGGAGTTACTTCAGATTTGAATGCCTAGTTTCTAGCGTGTTCGACTTGAATTGGTTAATCGTATGCTTATTAAGAGAAACATGAATAAGTGGCTGATTTGCTTGTGATTATATTGGGTGTATATTTGTTGGCCTGAAGTTACTGAATTCCTCCATGGCATTATCTGTTTGATGATAACCAAGTTAAGTTGCTTAATGTTCTAAAACATGTCTTCTACTTATCACAAACAATTTGATCAATCTCCTAGGGTAATAAAGTGGTAATTATGTTTCAATGCTAAGCTGATGTTCATGTCTAGGAAATTTAAATGATCACAGAATCTAAGTTTTAATTGATCGTTCCATGAATCTTAGGAGTGGTCTGGTTGAATTCCATGTTCATATTTGACTACGTTTAGTTATCTATTCGCATATACAGTGTCATTCAAACTCGGATATGGTTGGTTTTTGATATGAAAGTCTGAAGTTTTGTTGGAACCAGTGACTGTTCATTGAGTTGGATTCTGTCTATGTTTGTGATCTTTAAGTGCTCGGGGCAGGGGAGGTCGACCTAACTGTGGATTTTCAACAGGATACTCGGGCATGGTTAGAGTGAATGCGACTTTCTTATTCTTTGATTTTCTTTACTCTTCGTGCTAAGTGGAATCTGAACATGAAAATTATCTGTTTCGAGTCTATTGCGGGTGTGTTCCAAGTGTGCTAAGTTGTCACTATTAGAGCTTTGGTTATTTAAGAGTGGGAAACCCAATTAGTGCTTAAAAGGTTTGCTGTAATATGGTTCAATTTGTCTGTCTTATGACCATGTTGCAAGTTGACTACAGGTTTTAATGCATTAGTCCATTTTGTTAAACTGTGGTTGCATGCCTCTGTAAGTCTAATATGAGGATACATGGCATTGAATGAATTCTGTGAGTAAAACGTGATAGGATTAATCTTGTGGATAAAATGGAACAAGGAAAGAATATCTGTGATAGTGATTCTCGCATAAGGTGCATACATATGAGATTTCTGGGAAGGTAAAATCTGAAAATGAAAGACACGTTAGAACGGGTGATGGTTGGCGAACCGTTAAGTGGCTCTCCTCATATTTAAATCTACCCCTTCTTAATCTTTTTTTTTATTCTTTTATTCTGCTTAGTCAATTGTTATATCTTTCTTTTCTTTTCATGTGTTTCCTGTGGTGACTATTATCTTTATGTGAGGAGATGATTTGAATGAATTATTGTGAATGATTTTGGGGCGTGGGGCGGAGGAAGGCCGAAGCCCATTAGCAATTAATTTTTTCCGAGCTTTAGGTATCGGGCTCGACCTAATAAAAATAAAAAGTTAAAAACAAAACATGGGCATGAATTGAATTGTTCTTTCATTTAGTTCTTTTAGTTAGTCTTTTTATTTTCGTTACTGATGATATTACTCGTTAGGAGCATGCTTAGGCCGACCACACTCGGGTAGGCAAGCTTTAGGATTTTCCTTTTCTCTTCTTTTATATGAGGTGAGAGGTAGCCTCTTTAGTTGAATTTATCTGGGGAATGCCCCGCGAGATTTGTATATATTTTTATCTGGGGTATGCCCCGAGGTATTTGTATTTGGAGGCCGAAAGTAGAACTCATAGTATTTTTATTTTTATTTTTATTTTTATTTTTATTTTTCTTTCATTAGGTGGGGGCGACCTCGAGCCTCTTGTGTGTCTATTTTTCTTTTCTGTGTTTATTTTTACCTCAATTTGAATATTTTAAAAGCCAACTAGATCGAGTACGCAACCGTACTAGTTACGGGACTCGGGGAATTCCTAACACCTTCTCCCGAATCAAATGAACCCCATTATCTGGAATCTCTGGTGCAAACTAGTTTTTGGAGTCCAAACGTGTTTTGAAAGAAAAATTATATTAAACGGTGACATGGCACACCGAAATCAAATGTCAGGTGGCGACTCTGAAATATCTTTTGAAATACAATATTTTTGCCACTTTCAAAATTGAAAACCCTTTTGAACTTTACAAATCACTTTATTTATGTTAAAGAGGGTTAATGAAGTGAAAAAAAAGGTGTGACAACCTATCGGGTCATCACAAATCTCATACCATGTTCAATAGCTTTAAGAATTTTTTCAATTTTAATTAATCTTTTGCTAAAAACGCGGATTCGCTTGCGTAGCGCGATAATTGACATTTAATAAATTTCAAAATTAATTTTTCTCAAATGTAGTAATTCTCCCAAAAAGTAGTAGCATGCTAATAATTCTTTATCATGACTGCGGATTCGCTTGCATAGCACTGTTATGACAAAATTAATAAATTCTGTCTCGATCATGCATTCGCTTACGTAGTACGTTTATGGCATCTTATTATCCAAATCTTTCTTTAATAATTCTAATAACCAAGAAGAGCGGATAGGTAAAACATGAAAACCAATAAAATAAAGTTTGTCCAAAATTAATTTAAGCCATTATTAGTCAATAAAAGCGATCGTGCTAGAACCACAGGACTCGGGGAATACCTTACAACTTCTCCCCGGTCAACATAATTCCTTAATCGGACTTTATTTTTGCAGACCAAATAATAAAAGAGACAAATCTTCCTTTGAATAGGGATTAATAAAAAGATGACTTGGAACATCCAAAAATCAAATTCCAAATAGCGACTCTAAATAATAAAGTAATCCCTATTTCAAATTGTCACTTTAATTGGAAAAACTCTTTAACCCACAACAATCTATAATACATTTCTTTTTGGGGTAGAAAGGGGTGTGACAATATTAAGTTTGCTTTAAACAACTAAAAACAAAGTCAATACCCTCTATAGTTTCCTAATTTCTTTGTTGTGTGTTCATAAAGCTTCAAGACTGTTTTATATATATACCACGAAAGGGTTGTGGGATTGGTTAATATTCCTTCATCCTTAATTAGAGATTTCAGGTACAAGTCTCTTTTGATGAACTACTTGGCATGAACTCAGATTAAACCGAGCCAATAAATTCCGAACAATAAGAAGAAAAAAAAAATATGCAAATGTACCACATTTATCCATTGGTTAACCAAATCCAAAAGGAGAGGTTTAGGAAGAGTAAGAATATAGTGAGTGGACTTGAACCAAGTTAAATTCTTAGTATATAGCAACTCAAAGCTAAAGTCACTTTCATGAAAAAAGGGAATGCCTGAACTATTCCAAATTAATTGCAACTTATATTCATTTTCTAGCTTAAAGTGGATTCCTATTTTCAAAACAAACATTGACCATGAAATACAGTACTATCATATAGAGACATGCAAATATCTCTTTAAAGGAAAAACACCAGATAGAAAATACCCAACACCCCTATCACTAAAAAAATAAATGAACAACATTAACAACTTAAAAATTCTTCCGCCAGAACCTCCTGACACTGACTTTATTCCAACTAACCAATCTGCTTCCTTCAAGGAAAAGTTGTTATCCAATGAAAATGAAAGAAACCTTTCCATATCCCAATCTCCCTCATATTTAATACCCATGGCTGTTGATATAACCGAGGAAGAAGGGGAAAAGGGGGTTAAGGACCAAAGAGACGATTACACTGTCCTAATAACGGGGGAAGACAAACAACGTATCTACTTTCCTTGGCGACACTCAGTGATAATTAAACTTCAAGGGAAAAAAATCCCTCACCAAATTCTCAAACGAAAACTCACTGACATATGGAAGCCAACGGAGAACTTCCCTCTTATTGATCTGGGAGAAGACTACTTCACAGTAAAATTTGTGAAAGAAGAAAATATGATAAATGCACTACAATATGGAGTGTGGTTTATCTTTGGTCACTTTCTATCGGTTCAACGGTGGGAGCCAAACTTTGTCCCATCAAATGCAAAACAATCCCTTACTGCGGTTTAGATAAGACTTCCACAACTCCCCACCGAGTTCTACGATGAAACAATTCTGAGAAAAGTGGGCAACACTATTGGAAGGCTTCTTAAGGTCGATGCCTGCACATCGTCAGCTCTGAGAGGCCGTTATGCAAGGTTCTGTGTGGAACTTTCATTACACAAAGTGGTTAAATCTAATGTTTGGATAGGATCCCACAAACAACAAATTTTATATGAATGTGAAAAGCTTCTCTGCTTAAATTGTGACCATCTTGGTCACTCAATAGGTCAGTGCAAAAAGGCCAAAACACAATCTAACAAAACATCAACAGAAAAGGAAAAAGAAGAACAATCTCCTAACATGCAGGAACAATCGCACAACATCGATGATGAATGGAGGACTGTCACTTTCAACAAAGGGAAGAAAAAAAGTGTAAAGATCGATACCCAAGAAGCTCCAAACAAGGCAGGTATTAATGTCAATATTTATGATGCAAATATGGGTAAATTTCTTAGCTCTCAAAATCTTAATTACAAAGCACGTCCTAATACTAGGAAATATTCAATAAAAGAAGAAATCTCCCTTAACAATAACAAAATCCAATAAAAGAACCACTTCTCCGCCTTGATGGAGGAGGACATGGTTTTGGAAAATCCCACAAGTTTTTTACTAGAAAAAATAATTAAAAACAAAAATAAAACTAATGTGCTGGACATTAGTGATACAACCAATATACACGTGTCATCTAACATGGCTGAATTTCCTAATACCCTACAATCTTTTGCTTTTACAAACACCCTTAGCCCTACTAATACGCATGCACTAACAAAAAAATCAATACCTAATCCTAATAATAATTCTCTGCATGCTTCTAATGGAGAAGCTTACTTGGCAACACCCCAAACATCAAACTTCCAAATGGCCAATAATGTCATACACGTATCCCCAGCCCAACCCACCACCCTTCTAAAGAACTCTCATACGCTATTCCCCTTAAATAACATGCAAATGGACGACGAAATCATTACAAAAGATACTAAAATCTTTTGCAACATCAAAAATCCATCCAACTCCCCTATTAATTCTGATAATCCACTAGAAGATACCAAGACTTCCTTTGCCAAGTCGGAGATGTCACACTCTCACTCAACTTCTAAGCCTAAGTCGTCTCCAAAACATGGCAAATCAAACACCTCAAAATCCTCAAACACTGAACATTCCCACAATCTTCATTCAACCACCATTACCGGCAAACCATCAACCACTATCTTGGGTGGAGTTGGGTTTGATGGGCCATGCAATCTCCTTCAACATAATGTTGAATGGAAGGGAGACAGTCATAATACTACAAAACTCACACTATCTAGCTCAACTAATATCGGAGGGCATCCGGTTGGCCATGAACAACTTCATGAACCATGTGTGGGTGAACAATATCCTACAACCAGTGGCACCAAACTTGCCCCCGAACCTTACTCCAATGATGATGGGAGAATGGAATCTGCCACCCTATTTTGTTCAAGTCCAAAACAACCATCCAGTGATGGACTTGCCATTCTTCACTCTGGAGATAGCAACAACCATCAACCCTATCTTCACCCCTTGGAATGCATATGCAAACCAAGCCCAGGCTCCCAATGCACACCATGCAACTCCAGTTCAGCCCCAAAACATGCCACAACCCCACACCCAGGGAAATCCACTAAATCAAGAGGCAATGATGGAGGAGGCAGTGGAACCACCCACCAACTTACTACTAGAATTAGTGATAGAAGATTCAAACTTAGACGAGGTAAAGGTGTTCATCTTCACCGAGATGCAGGAACAGAGGCAATTGCTCAACTGTCCAGTGGCACTCTACAGGTGCACGATGGACATACGACCACCAGCAGACCCAATAATGGGACAGCATACCATGATCTTAGTTCCCTCCCAGAGAAGGAACCCAGTACATGCACCAAGGGTGCTAGAGAACAGGGATCTTCACAACTGGACGATCAACATGAATAGACCCATCTCTTTCATTATTTGGAATATTCGTGGAGGCAATAATGACACCTTCAGGTTAAACCTGAGGGAAATGGTTGACATGCATCGTCCCTGTATGGTCACACTATTAGAAACCAAAATAGATAATCATATGTCCCTCATAAACCCTTTTGGTTTCTCCGACATGATTGAGATCCCAGCTGAGGGTCAATCAGGAGGAATGGTCATATTATGGGATCAAAATATGTTTAATGTCCATAGTTTCGTGCGTAGAAGCCAGGAGATCAGTGCTACAATTGAGGTAATTTTCACCCGTAAAACTTGGATTTTTACTTCTATATATGCTAGTACTAATATCAATCTTAGGAATCAAATGTGGAATAATCTCATTAATATGCATGATAATTCAAATGGGCCATGGCTTGTAGGGAGAGATTTCAACGATGTTATTGATCATCTGAAAAACTAGGAGGAAACCAAGTCAATAGAAAACGCTCCAAACATCTTTGGAATTGTATTAATAAATGTGGTCTAATTGACCTAGGGTTCAAAGGTTGTAAATTTACTTGGACTAACCGTAGGAAGAAAAATAAGGGTCTTATTATGGAGATATTAGATAAAATCCTGGCCAATAGTGACTGGTTAAGTTACTTTCCGAATGCCTCCGTTACTCACCTACCAAAAACTCACTCAGATCACAATCCTCTTCTATTAGAATTAATTCCTAAATCAAATATTTACCTACCAAAACCGTTTAGGCTAGAAACCTACTGGTGCAGACACCCTAGTTTAAATTCCTTAGTAGCGGAAAGTTGGGAAAACTCTAACTACATAGGCTCAGCAAAAACTTTCCTAGGCAAGGTTAAAAATTGGAAGAATAGGACCTTTGGAGATATTTTTAAAAAAAAAGAACAGAATTTTGGCTAGACTTAAAGGTATTCAAGAATTCAAATACTACCCCACTAGTAACTTTCTTCATCAATTGGAACGATCCCTCTAATTAGAATATAACAATTACCTTAAAATTGAAGATGACTATTGAAAGCTTAGAGCTAGAATATCCTGGCTTCAGGAGGGTGATTCCAATACAAAATTTTATCACATCATGGCCACCAATAATAAAAGAAAGAACAAAATTATCTTTTTCAAAAATGAGGAAGGAAAATGGATTAATGATCCGTATGAAATTATTTCTCATATAAAGAAATTCTTTAAAAATTCTTTCAAAACTTCTCATACTACTACTAACTGGAAGGGCATTATCTACAATACTACCAGTTTCATTAACATTGATCTAACACCTTTGGATAATCTGTTATTACCCTCTGAGGTCACCAATGCAATTTTTTCTTTTAAGCCTTTTAAGGCACCGGGAGCAGATAGGATCCAACCTTTTTTTAAACTAAAAATACTGTAATTTGGTAGGAACATCAGTTATCAATCTTTGTTTACAAATTTTCCAAAGCAACTCTATTCCTGATGATATAAATAACACTTACATCTGCCTCATACCAAAATTTCACGACGCCAATAACTTAAAGAACTTTCGTCCAATTGGCTTGTGCAATACGGTGTATAAGGTTATCACGAAAATTATTGCAAATAGACTGAAACCCTTCCTTAATGATCTAATTGGTCCCCATCAGGCCAGCTTTATCAAAGGAAGGCATACTAGCTACAATGCCATTATTATACAGGAGCTAATTAACCAATTCAAAAAGACAAAAGGGAAAAGGGCTAGTATGATTTTGAAAATCGATCTAGAAAAGGCTTTTGACCGATTGGAATGATCTTTTATTTATCGTATGCTTAAATTCTTCAAATTTCCTCCGTCCATCTCCAAATTAATCATGAACTGTATTAGTACCAGTAAAATATCTATCCTAGTCAATGGTACTACTACTGAGTTTTTTATGCCTAGTAGAGGCATTAGACAAGGTTGTCCCCTATCTTCCTTCATCTTCATACTTTGTATGGAGATGTTCTCTAGGCTCATCTCTCACGAAGTAGATATATGCCAATGGGATCCTCTTCACTTTAGTCAACAAGATCAGGGCATATCCCACCTATTCTTCGCAGATGACCTAACCCTAATGGTCAAGGTAAATGAGAAATCATGCACCTCCATTAAAAGATGCCTCTCACTCTTTTGCAAGCTATCATGTCAAAACATTAACCTTCAGAAATCAAGTATAATCTTCTAAAAGAATTGCAATGCTAATTTAGCAAAAGAGGTGGCTGACCTCTTCTCAATGAATATTAGTAATTCCTTTGGAAAAATACTTAGGATATCCTATTCTCCAGAGTAAGCCAACTCCTAGAGATTACCAATTCATAATTGATAATATGCAAAAAAAAAAAATAGCTTCATGGAAAGCAAAGTTCCTCAATATTGCTGGCAGAACGACCTTAGCAATTTCCACCCTTAATTCTACACCAAGCCATGCAATGCAATACACTTACCTTCCCAATAAAATCCTAAGTCAAATAGATCGTATCCAACGCAATTTTATCTGAGGATCTACTGATGAACCAAGAAAATTCATTATGTGAACTGGGACACCGTAACCAATCAAAAAGAGAAAGGGGGACTTGGCATCAGAAAGGCCAAATCTAAAAATATTATTTCTCTAACCAAACTTACCTGGAGAATTCTGACGAATCTGAATAATCTTTGGGAAAGAATTATCATATCCAAATATGCTAATAAGCGCCCAAAAACTCAATCCTCCTTTATCTGGAAAAGCATTCTTAAAGGATGGTCGCTTTGTTCCAAAGGAATAAGGTGGCAACCAAGCATAAATTCTAACCTTGACATATGATACTCCACCTGGATACCAAATACTCAAAACCTTAGACTATGCATCGAAGGTCCTCTCACAAAGACTGACTCATCACTAAAAATCAAAGACATTATCTCTTCTAGGAATTGGGACTTATCAAAAATCTCTTTTGACATCCCTTCAGAAATTAAATCTAACATTGACCTAATTCCTATGCCTCTGAAACAAGGTGGTAGTGATACTCCAATATGGAAACTCAACACTAATGGCCTCTTCACTAGTAAAAGCTACCTCAATATCATTAAGGATAACAGCACTACCCCTCAGTATGACTTCAAGTGAATTTGGAATCTTAAATGCCCTAACAAGATAAAATATTTTCTAAGGCAATGTCTCCACAACCGTATTCCATGTCGTCAATACCTTCACCAAATAGGGATTAACATTGACAACACATACACTGTGTGTCGACGGGAAGATGAATCCCCTATCCATATATTCATAAGTTGCCCTATAACACAAACTCTTTGGAAGACTCTAGGCTTTGGCAATCTAAATACCACCAACACCTCTCACTGGCTAATGCAAATAAAAGGTCTCACTCCTAGTATTAACTTAACTCGTAATCAAATGGAATGGAAAGACTTTCTAGCCTTTGTAATATGGGGGATCTGGCTGAATAGGAACAGCAATAATATCAATAACACTACTCAAAAACCTTCCTTGCAAAAGATCCTTAATCACTCAAATGAATTTCACTTCATGACCAACGCAAACCATCTTACAAAAGGTATAATTCCTATTAAGATTAGTTGGCATGCACCCTAGAGAAACTGGTTTAAATTGAACATCGATGGGGCTTTCACAACAAAGCATAGTGGCATAGGAGGGGTTTTCAGGGATAGTACTGGAAAATGGATCCTAGGATTTAACAAATACTGCAAGGGTCTATTCCCACTACATCTGGAATTGCAGGCTCTCCATGAAGGGCTCCTACTGGCAGCGAAGTTCGATCTATTCCCCATAGAAATAGATTCGGACTCAACAGAGGTAATGAATACCATCAATAATGGCCATGCAACTTTAACTAATCTTATTCAATCTTGCAGATCGTTAATGCGCCAGGAGAAGGGCCTTCTTCTCAGGCATAACTTCAGACAAGGAAATGCAGTAGCAGATGCTCTGGCTAAGGATGCAAAAAACAAAGAAAACAAATGTTACAAGCCAGGAGAAACAAAACTTTTTGCTGATCCAACTAATTTTGTGAAGCATCTTTATGATAACGACTTATGTAGGGAAAAGTTTTTTGTTAAGCAACTATCAACTACTACCTGTAATTTGCTAAAAACTCTAGGAAATCAAAGTGTTGCTAGTGACAACACTCCTTTAGAAACAGGGATGCTGATGTCCTCTGATGACAGTATGGGTTGTAATATGCTAACTACTACTTAGTATGCAATAGAATATTCCTTTTATTACTCAAAAAAAAGACATGCAAATATACCTGAGCCACCAATATTATTGCAACTTATACTAAAAGCTCGAAAGTCCTTTTTTTGCTTTATTTTTTGTTATTTATCTCATTGTCATTTCGAGTCAGTGATGCATTTTGGATATAGTCATAGATCAGTTCAGTATGTGTAATTCCCTACACTTTTTGTGCACAATCTTTTATTTTAACTGATCCTAACTTACTTGAAATTAAGATGTAATTATTACTGTTGTTGTAGTAGGTTTTATGCTGAAGTTTCTAAGGGAGGTAGTATGACAAATATTGCCTTCCTTTTATTATATTTAAATTCTAAATTATATTTGAAAGCCAATTGAATTAGCTCTCTCTACACTAGTAAGAAATGGAATGTGAAAGCGCCATTCCAGCTTCATTTATTTTTCCATATTATTTT
The DNA here is from genome assembly GCF_001879085.1 of Nicotiana attenuata. Lineage (NCBI taxonomy): Eukaryota > Viridiplantae > Streptophyta > Magnoliopsida > Solanales > Solanaceae > Nicotiana > Nicotiana attenuata. Next base: position 24,223 of record NW_017677121.1, read on the forward strand.
TAGATTTGGGTTTTTAATCTCACCTAGTATTGAACGTCAGGTACTTCCAGAAGCAATCAGTTGACATTCCCATAAAATCTTCTCAATATCGTTTACTTTCTATTTTTAAGAGTACCTAATAACTTTTTTATTCTTTAAAATTGCTCACGATAAACAAGTCTAAATACTATAAGACAAAGAAAATATTCTTAAATCTCACCAACTAGAACAGTGATGAGTTATCCAACTAATTTCCCCAGCCCCTTTTTATGAAGTGATTTTTTTTTCAAGTTTGAAATATTTATTTCTAATTTAGAATTTTATCATAAATAATGTTGGAAGAACATTCTATTTTGCAGCTCCAAGTGGATAATTGGATATGATTAATATGATTAATTATAAAAAGGAGTGGAGCTCAACCCACTAAAACATGCATAGCTCAATAATTCAAGCCCCTTTAGTGCTACTTTAGTTGAGAGAATACTGGGTTTTGTTTAGTTATAAATTATTAAAATAGAATAATGTTGAAGTACAACAGAAAGTGACTTCTCCGACTTTGCTTACTTGCTTTGCTTTCTTCAATGCTTAGGAAATGAGAGACATCCATAGTTCCGTCATATATACATTGTTGTGACAATCACATACGTATTGCATATTTCTAATTTTAAAGAAGGACATTTCTGTGCACAAAGCATCTATGAGGGTCCGGGAAAGGGCCGCACCCTAAGAGGTGCGATGATGTATGTAACCTACACTGATGCAACCATCAGTGGTGGATTCTACGTCTCGAACCGTGACCTATAAATCGCACGGAGATAACTGTATTGTTGCTCCAAGGCTCTCCTTCACGTATTACATATTTGTACTATATAGTACAACAACAACAACAAAAAAAAAAAAAAAAAAAAAACTCAGTATATTCCCACAAGTGGAGTCTGAAGAGGGTGGTGTCTATGCAGACCTTGCCCCTATCTTTACAAAGGCAGAGAGGTTGTTTCCGGTAGACCCTCGGCTCAGGAAAGATAAAGGGAAGGGGCAATGACAATGACAAGCAAACGAATCAGAAAACAAAGTGAAAACACAAAACTAATAATACTAGGTAGTACAATTAGAAAACCAAAAAGAATGCAACAACAAGTAATAACATAAGTCTAGGAATGCAAAGATACACGAAAGATACTAAGCGATATACTAAAGCTATTGTAACAAACAATGACAAAGCTCGGCTACCTAACCATCTATCCTAATTCTCAATCTTCACCCCTTTCTATCCATGGTCATGTTCTCAATAAGTTGGAGCAACGTCATATCATGTCTAATCACATCTCCCTAATACTTGTTCGACCTGCCTCTACCTCTCCGTTGACCCTCCAAGGCCAACCTCTCTCACCTCCTCATTGGTACATCTATAACTCTCCTCTACACATGCTCGAATCATCCTAATCTCGCCTCCCGCATCTTATCTTGTATATGGACTTGCCTTTAGACATGTAGATTAATTTTGAGGCATCGGAGAGGTGTGCCGTGTGCGCATAATCAAGGAATAGAAAAACAGCTCGCCTAGAGAGGCAATTTTATTCTCTTTTAATTTAAATTTTCTAAATAGAATATCAATATTATTTGGAATAATTGTCGAACGACGTGGATATGTCGTGATTCTTGAGTTAGAAGTAACAATGTTATATACTGATTATACCACAGTTTTTAAAAGAGTTTTGTTTTTGGGTTAAAGAAAAAAGAGAGATGTAGTTATCATTACTAGGTTTTGATTGATTTCAATCATATAAGACATCCAATTAATTGTCTTTCGCACTACGTGGTCTTTTTTTTTTTTTTTTTTTTTGGTGTGTTTTATTATTTTTTCAAGAGGTAGTTCTAGATTAAATTTGGAGTTAATTTTAACCATGGTCATTGAACTTTTGTGTTTGTTACCCAAAAGTCATTTTTCTTTTTTTTTTGTTACATAAAAATCATTCAACTTTGTGTTCATTACACAAAAGTCACTTTTCTTTCTTTTGTTACACAAAAATCATTTTACTTTGCTCTAGTTATCACAAAAGTTTTTATTTGAAAAGTCTATTATGCCCTTGATATTATATAAACCTTCATATTTATGTAATACCTTCTATATTATATACTATATAATATATTTTTAACTATGTATTTTATTTATAAATAAAATAACTTAATATTATTTTATTTATTATTTTTATAATATATTCGTATATTTAATTTTTTTACCATTAATTTTCAAGATATTAGTAGCATTATTAAATTTATCAGTAACTTTAATATATATTAGTAGAGATATAAATCGGCAAGTACATTTTCGTGAGAAATTTCGCAAGTAAACAAAAAAAGAAAATGAGGAACAAATCATATATTAATCCGAAGGAAAATCCCTAGGTACTACATGCGAATTTAGCTGGGATATTTTCTTGGTGATTACCTGGGCAATTGGTTATTTGGAAAATTACACTACTAGAAATTCGGGAAAACTGTCCAAAAAAATCGACCAAAGTTGGTCGGTAATGGCCAATAACCGTCCAAAACGCGACCATTAACGTGTGGTCGGTATTTTGAAGGTCGGAAGGGCATACCGACCAAAGTTGGTCGGTAATTTTCGACCAACTTTGGTCGGTCAATTAAATTCAAAAAAAAGAATTGCTGAAAAAAGTTATTTTTAATGCTACTAATATATCTTGAAAATTAAAGTTAAGAAAAATTTAAATATACGAATATATTATAAAAATAATAAATAAAATAATATTAAGTTATTTTATTTATAAATAAAATACATAGTTAAAATATATTATATAGTATATACTATACTCCCTCAGTTCCAATTTATGAGAACCTGTTTGACTGGGCACGAAGTTTAAGAAAAAATAAAGACTTTTTGAATTCGTGGTCCTAAACAAGTCAAAAAGGGGTCTAGAGTATTTGTGTGGTTATAAAAGCTTCTCATTAAGAGTAGAATTGGAAGTTTAAGCCAAATTATTTCCAAATTTAGAAAGGGGTCATTCTTTTTGGAACGGATCAAAAAAGAAATAGGTTCACATAAACCGGAACAGAGGGAATAGAAGGTATTACATAAATATGAAGGTTTATATATATCAAGGGCATAATAGACTTTTCAAGTAAAAATGTGACTTTTGTGATAACTAGAGTAAAGTAAAATAATTTTTGTGTAACAAAAGAAAGAAAAGTGACTTTTGTGTAATGAACACAAAGTTGAATAATTTTTACGTAAAAAAAAAAAAGTGACTTTTGGGTAACAACTAACAAACACAAAAGTTCAATAACCATGGATAAAATTAACTCAAAAATTGTCCCTTGTTCGTGGACACAAAAAGGAGTTCTAACTTGATAATTATAACGACGAATTTAATTTATATACATGGAAAGTATATTTAAAAGATATTCATAGGTTATCTTTTATAGACAGTGTAATTTTTATTATACTAAAAATAAGTCGAATTATCTGTTATAGCATCCAAACGTGATCTGATAGAGAAAATATTTTTTACAGCATTAGTGGATATTAGTTAAATTCTAGGGAAAAGGGTCAAAAATACCCCTTTACTATGTGAAAAGGATCAGTGATGCCTCCCTTTATGCTTTCGGTCTATAATTACCCTGACGTTATAAAACTGATGCGAAAATACCCCTATGCCGTTAAGACCATCCATCATGGACACAACCATCTGATGTGGCCTGATATTTCGCTGAGTTAGAATACCTCCTCCCCAACTTCTTCTTCTACCACCACCTTCCCCCTCCACCCAAAATGAATATACCATCTGAATTCAAATATAAACAATGATACCAAAAAATTATTAGGATTTTATTGAAGAGATTTTTTTTGAGATAACACCTTACAACTTCCCATATGAGTATATGACTCTGGCTTCCTCAGTTTCTTACTTTGTTGTTAGCCCACTCTAAAATGTGTGCATAATTTTCTTTCGTGGAGGTGAAATCTCAATTTCTTTAAGAGCAGATTTTCTCCTCATTAATTTCCATAAGCTAGCTAAAATAGTTACTAAGGAGGATGGTGGTAGTGGATGGGTGCAAGGGGCGGTGGTGCTGGAAGAAGTGAGTAAAATGGGGTTGGGGCAGTAAGGTGGCAATGACATGCCATGTGGCGGCCACCTCAGCAAAAATATTGAGCCATATGAGATGGTGGTGTCCATGATGGAGGGCCTTAACGGTAGAGGGGTATTTCTGTACCAGTTTTGTAACGTCGGGGGCAATAATAAATCGAAAGTATAACTGATGGTATATCTGATCCTTTTTGCATAGTAGAGGGAGATTTTTGGCCATTTTCCCTAAATCTATGATAAAATGGTAAAGAAACTGATGATTGTTAGGACCAAAAAAAGTGAGGTGTCATGCGGAAGCTAGTAAAGCAAACCTTGAACGACAATAAATCATATTACAAAAGAGAAATATACCAAAAGAGACACAAACATATAATGTGGTTCGGTCAATTGACCTACGTCCACAGGGGGAGATGAGCAATCCACTATAACAAAAGAGAGTACAAAATATTGAGAGAATAGCCTCACGAAGAGGCAAACACAAGTGGCACACTGACACTTGTCCAGTAAAGTTCTCCCCCTAAACACGACTCTCAAACCCCATATGGCTACATTGTGGATGCTACTGAATGAGAAGGACGAATCTTCAATTTATAAAACTCCATTTCCTACAAGAAAAGGCACTAGCCAAATATAGAAAAATCATAAATCTAAATTTTTATATAGATAATTTGGATGACTAAAATAAAAAAAAACCTATGTTTGTTTCCTTTTCATAAAAGGAAAAACAATTATGGTAAATATGTTGCCCTTCCTTCAACAAGAAAACCAAATATGGTAAGAAAATCAGGACAAACACATGACAATTCTCCCCCTTGGCCTGAATTTTTAGGCAAAATAAACTTGATCCACCTTCTTCACATAGCCTTCAACAGGTCGCATCTCCAAATCTCCACCGCAAAGTTTGTCTCAACGTGCGTTGCACTCCGGCCAAATTTCTCCGACAAAATTTACGATACCGTCAAATAGGTTGCGACTAGAACTGAACCCGCCAAGATGAACCTGTCTTGAACCTCGCTCAGATATCACTTGTTAGGACCGAAAAAAGTGAGGTATCATGTGGAAGCTAGTAAAACAAACCTTGAACGACAATAAATCATATAACAAAAGAGAAATACACAAAAAGAGATACAAACATATAACGTGGTTCGGTCAATTGACCTACGTCCACAACAGAGATGAGCAATCTACTATAATAAAAGAGAGTACAAAATATTGAGAGAACAACCTCACGAAGAGGCAAACACAAGTGACACACTAACACTTGTCCAGTAAAGTTCTCCCCCTAAACACGACTCTCAAACCCCTTATGGCTACATTGTGGATGCTACTGAATGAGAAGGACGGATCTTCAATTTATAAAACTCCAAACCTTTTCCTATAAGAAAAGGGACTAGCCAAATATGGAAAAATTATATTTTCCTTTTCATAAAAGGAAAAACAATTATGTTAAATATGTTGCCTTCCTTCAACAGATAGGAAAACCAAATACGATAAGAAAATCAGGACAAACACGTAACAATGATAACATGGTAGAATTATAGATCCTTAATTCTAAAAGAGAATTAAGAGCATAATTAAGAAAAATAGATATAACCTTCTCCAGAAATAAAGAATCAAAGCAATTGCCATGCATGAGAGCATTATAGTTTTCTTTCTACCAACTCAAAAGGTTACGTAGAAAATGATGTCATATAAAAGCAATAACTTTAAGATTAAAAATGCTTTACTTGAGCAAGACTAGTGCTAATCTTAATCATTTAGTAGTGTAGTGCAAATCAAATATAGTATATATAATAGAGGGTTACGTGCCTCTCACAAACCATAATATAATATTCTATATCATGAGGGTAGGAGGGAGAGAATATTAGTTACAAGTTTAGACCAACCTAGTAGTTTTTGTTTGGACCTAATATTTGAACAAGAAAATCCATTAAATATGTGTAACTATTCAATTGCGAACCCAATAACTATAACGAGCTATAAGTTCGAAGACAAATTTACAACCCAAAAACTTAAAATTCTGGTTCCGCTCATAATTTATCGATCATGGGTACGTTATACATTATCTCCTTACGCTCAGAATCTTCCCTTTCTTCAGTTCATAATTACTCACTTCATATATAGTTCAATACAATAGTACTACGTACAACTCAGCTTACCATAATCGCCGTCCAACCCTTTTTTTAAATTAAAAATCTTCTCCATTCTGTATCTTATTTCTTTATTATACCATATATTTACAAGGAAGTTGTATAATACATTAATTAATTTCCTCAGTATATGGTGTCAGTTAACCTCAAATGCAAAGTCTCAGCATCTGTGATATCATGGCATTTGCGTTGATTTGTTCGCAGCGACCAGTGATCTTCCGCAATTGAGACCCAAATGATCGCAAATACGACCAAGTCCCCCCCCCCCCTCCTACCCCCCCCCCCCCCCCGCTCCATTTCGCAAAAGCGAAGTTTTGTTTGCAAATGCAAACCTGAGGTGTCCAGCTACTCTTCGCAAATGCGAGGAAGTAGCTCGCAAATGCGAACCTGACAGAATCGCAAATGTGAAGCCTGACCTCGCAATTGCGAGGTCTGAGGCCTGCACCAGAATTGAAGCACACCAGCACTTTCCTAAGTCCAAAACTCATTCCATGGCTTATCCGAAACTCACTCGAGCCCTCGGGGCTCCAAACCAAACGTGCACACATGTTCAAAAACATCATAAAAACTTGCTCGCGTGATCAAATCGCCAAAATAACACCTAGAACTACGAATCGGACACCAAATCAAAAGAAATTTTCAAGAAAACTCATAAACTTCTATTTTAACAAGCGGACGTCCGAATCATGTCAAACCAACTCCGTTCCTCACCAAATTTGACAGACAAGTCATAAATATAGTAATGGACCTATACCGGATTCTGGAACCAATATACGGACCCGATATCAATAAAGTCAAACATTGGTCAAACTTTTAGATTCATTAAGCCTTCAAACTTCAATTTTTCAACAAAATACTATAACTCGAGCTAGGGACCTCCGAATTCGATTCCGGGCATACACCCAACTCGAGCTAGGGACCTCCGAATTCGATTCCGGGCATACACCCAAGTCTCAAATCAAGATACGGACCCACCGGATCGTCAAAATACGGGTCCGGATCCGTTTGCTCAAAATGTTGACCGAAGTCAACTCAAATGAATTTTTAAGGCAAAATTTCATATTTATCAATTTTTAACATATAAGCTTTTTGGAAAAACACCCGGACTGCGCACGTAAATCTAGAAAGGCTTAAATGAGGTATTTGAGGCTTCGAAACACATAATTAGGTTCTAAAACTCTAGATGACCTATCAGGTCATCACAACGCCTTAGTAATTTTTTGAATGTATGTAATTGCTGTACGTATAATTGTGTCACAACCTTGAAGATCAGGGTCCAAATCGCAGCAAAGAAGAGAAAAACACTAGATGAATTCTTCTCATTTGTCTAAACCTGATAGGGTAGAGTTACTCGACACCTATACTAGTAGGAGGTTGCGGGTACCCAGTGAAATAGTCGAGATGTATCCAAGTTGCCCATGCACCATTATAAGAAATAAAAACAGAAAGCAATAATTGTGTCACAAATTAAATTAAATCACAAGAGCTGATTAAGTTTTGCAATTTCTGTACTCTATAGTTTTATGGCAACTGCCATTTCATATTAGATCGATCTGTTACAAATACCAAGTCGAAGAAAACTCTTGGAAGTTTCCGTTCCAGCTAATTAATCCTTAACTTGTATGATAATAATCATATGTTTAAATATAATGACTAAAATACTATGTTGATGTCAAAGAAAAAAAAGGTTATTTATTAGTAACATATAGTTGTAGTACTTAGTTGTTAGCATTAATCAATTGTGTTTATTCAGAGGCAATAACCAGGAGTATACGATAATTAAGTTATTGTAATGATTGTCTTAATCAAGTTTTATTGTTAAAGGTTTCTTTAATTTCTAGACAACGAAAATACAATGTCTGTAACAGTCCTAAGGATACAACTATCAATATTAATATTAAGTTTGCTTTAAACAACTAAAAATAAAGTCAAAGCCATCTATAGTTTCTTAATTTCATTGTTGTGTGTTCATGAAGTGAAAGTTTGAAAACTGTTGCACCAATTCAAAGTCTTTTTCAAAGCTTCTGCTATGCGTAGGATTCGGAAAAGGGGCATCGAACTACAAGGGTCCGGCAACAAAAAGCTATAATACTAGTCAAGTAGACTTATTCTACAAAAAATAAAGTATAGAAATGAATAATAAAACACTAAGACCTAGCCAGCGTATGAATAAACGTACTCTAGAGGTGTCAATAATGGTGCAACAACGGAATCTTGACTACCTCTTGCCAGGGGCGGAGTTAGAAGCCGAAGTACGGGTTCGACCGAACCCAGTAAATTTTGCCCAAACTCTATAAGTATTAAGAAATTAACTTGAAATTGTGCAAAAATGAAATTTAGAACCCAGTTACTAACACTTTATATCACTATCCTAAAATTTAGAACCCACCAAATTCATATCCTGATTTCGTCCCTGCAGTTCTTGCAAGTAATGTTGATACTATGGGATAAAGAAATTCCTTCTTCTATGGACCACAAGACACATGATCAGATAAACCAGTTTTACTAAAGTGAGTACCCTTCTCAGCTTTTCATTCTTTAATTTCTTTTAATTGGAACTTATATTTTTTTTTGCTGATGACCCTAGCTAGAGTCAAAATGAGTACGTAACCAAACAAAAAGAGGTTACGGTGCAGGGATGGTTGAGATTCCTTTATCCTTATATCAAATGAGGGTTTGAGTCGTGGGAATGATCGAAGAACTTGGTAGAGAGCACTTTTGGCCTACTTAGTATGAATCCAGATTAATCGGTCAATAAACTCCGAATGCCAGATGACAAAAAAAACAAAAAAGAAAGAGAAAAAGAGAGATATGCAAAAGTATCACCAATATCATTGGTTAGCCAACTCCAAAAGAAGAGGTTTAGGAAGAGTAAGAATATAGTGAGTGGACCTAATCCAAATTCCTTGTATATAGAATAGTAGTAGTGTACTAGTGTAGTAGACCAAGAATGAGCAACTGAAAGCTAAAGTCACTTTCATGAGAGAAGGGAGTGCTTGAACTATTCCAAATTAATGGCAACTTATATTCATTTTCTAGCTTAAAGTAGTGGATGCCTATTTTCAAAACTAACATATGGACCATGAAAATATACCTGAGCCACCAATATTGTTGCAACTTATACTAAAAGCACAAAAGTTCTTTTTCTGCCTATTTTTTGTTGTTGTTTATGTCCTTGTCATTTCGAGTCAGTGATGCATTTTGGATAAAGTCATAGATCAGTTCAGTATGTGTAATTCCCATAAGTTGGCTACAACACTTTTTGCCAGTCAATCTTTCATGGGAATTGAAGTATTTGCCACTTGTCGCCTTATTGGTGAAGCAAGTTTTAATTTTATGAGGAAAGAAAGTGGCAATGTTAAAGCACAATTTCTTTTAACTGATCCATGACTTTTTTGAAATTGAGGTATAATTATCGTTGTTTTGTCGGTGGATATATATTAGGGTTTTTGATATTCTTATATGGTCTCGGGCAATCCTCAGCTCTTGAGCTAGCTTTTGAGGTTGTGGTCGATTGATCCAAAGTCCATTTTTTATATTATCAGAGTCAGGCCCACCCAATTCTTATTTCACCCGATGTTGGTCCCCCATATTATCTTATGATCTCCGGTTGCCAAGCCTGAGCCGTGTG
>NW_017677122.1:0-2500 GCF_001879085.1 Nicotiana attenuata
ACATCGGGTGGCGACATCGCTCGTGGCAGCTGATGGCTTTTGGCAACGAAACGGCGAAGTGTCGTGCAACTGGCGCCGCAAGGTGCCATGCGCATGAGGTGAAGTTCAGTACGTTGCCCATTGCCATCGGTTGTTGTGGGCTGTGTTTGTGCCTTTCACTTGTGGCGCCTTCTTCTTTTCTACGCTCCACCCCCCTTTTTCGTGCTTTGCGGGGCTTGTCTTGGCTTTTAAATGTTGGCATCGGCAACAACACATGGCTGCGCGTCGCGTGTTGGGGCTGTTGTTGGCATGGATCGGCGAGGCAAGTGTACGTGCGGCACATGGGTGGTGTTCGGCTTATGTGGCTAGGTTGGATCCATGCTTGAGAAGCGACGTCCTAGCCCGCATGCCATCTCAGTCATGGCACAAGCACATATTAGGCTTGTTCGGTGTCGGTTTTCTGTGTTGCATACCTAATGCCAAGGCATTATCAAGCACAATCGGTTGCTTTTCGCCCCTCGCGTTCGACATGCGGGGTGAACCAAAAGCTGCAGTTGTGTCCCAAGTCGTCCTTGCTTCGCCCTGCGATGGCTTGGTCCACGACTAGTATGCTCGGACTCTCGGATTCGGTAAACGCAATGGGCTTGGGGTCTTTATTGGCTCCTATCTTCCCAAAGAATGCTCCTTACGAATGACGGTCGTGCTCGTCTTGGACTTGGTCATGCCCTTTGGTTCGGCCATGCTCATGCGACGCCGGCGTCAATGAAGAATGCTACCTAGTTGATCCTGCCAGTAGTCATATGTTTGTCTCAAATATTAAGCCATGCATGTGTAAGTATGAACAAATTAAGACTGTGAAACTGCGAATGGCTCATTAAATCAGTTATAGTTTGTTTGATGGTATCTACTACTCGGATAACCGTAGTAATTCTAGAGCTAATACGTGCAACAAACCCCGACTTCTGGAAGGGATACATTTGTTAGATAAAAGGTCCACGCGGGCTCTGCCCGTTGCTGTGATGATTCATGATAACTCGACGGATCGCACGACCATCGTGCCGGTAATGCATCATTCAAATTTTTGCCCTATCAACTTTCGATGGTTGGATAGTGGCCTACTGTTAGACCCTAACTCTTTGTCATCGGGCGTGGCACGACTGTGACAAGGATTTGGGCGTGATGGCCTTGTCATTGGCCTATGTGCAGGCAAAACGATCATGCGGGCGACGGACATGATTTTGTCATTGAGGGTTGTTGTGAACAAGTATTGGCCAAGGCCTTGGGACAGGCAAGGCGCGCTTGGCAAAGGCTTGACAAAGCAGCGTGGGCTATGTTAGGGCGGCATGGCACGGCATGCGCACCAAAGTCAGTGGCATGGCACTTTTAGTTGTGGCAGCTAAGTGCGGGCTAAGCTAAGGAAAAACGGGAATGTGGGATGATGGAAAAGGCTTTCAATAGCTAAGGCAAGGCTATGTGAAGGTAAATACAAGCAATGGCACGAGGGAAATGAAGGTTGACATGGGCAAGGCAAAAACTAGGCCAAGGCAGTGCGCGGGCGGCAGCGGCGTCGGGCGTGTGCGGCAAAATCATGGCAGCGGGTTACGGGCAAGACATTGGCGCGGAGCAATGTCAAATTGAGCTAAGGCTTGGCACAAAGCAAGCCTTGAGCGAAATTCAGCTGGCCAAGTGAAGATGGCACATGCAATGCACATGAAAAGCAATTTTGGCGGTTACCTTGTCATAACCTCTTTGTCCCATGACTGATTATGCTTGTACCCATTATCCATTTCGTGTATATCATGTCCTAAGTAGTTGGGGATGTCAACTACATGTTAGGATCAGATTTAGCCTTAGCCCGACAAGTGGAAAAAGCTGTAGACAACAAGTGTCATTGTGCTATCAAGTCTAAGGGCTGCCTATGTTCTATAAATAGGGCCTTTGGGACTTAGTCAGAGGTATGTGGGTAATTTCGTGTGAAATTATAAGTGGGAAACAAGAGTGAAATGTGAGGGTTTCAAAGTGTTTCAAAGGGGACTAAGGCTAGGCTTGGACAGGTCTTAGTGTTGGCCAAGAACGACTTGTATTGTGTTCATAGCAAAGTGAGGGTCCTTTGTATGTTTTCGAAAAAAGGGTTGGGAATTTACCCGTATTGGCTTTGTGTTCTTACTTGAATTCTGATTTGTTTCCTAAAAATTCGTCAAGGCCAAACTTGCTGAAATTTGGCTAAGTGTGAAGGAAGGCAGAGTCAAGTGCGAAACTTGACTGCCACACGGGTGTGACTTTGGTCTGACCAAAAACGCCCCCGTGACACCTACCATGGTGGTGACGGGTGATGGAGAATTAGGGTTCGATTCCGGAGAGGGAGCCTGAGAAACGGCTACCACATCCAAGGAAGGTAGCAGGCGCGCAAATTACCCAATCCTGACACGGGGAGGTAGTGACAATAAATAATAATACTGGGCTCTATGAGTCTCGTAATTGGAATGAGTACAATCTAAATCCCTTAACGAGGATCCATTGG
>NW_017677122.1:10708-12920 GCF_001879085.1 Nicotiana attenuata
TTGAATTGCCCCAACCTTTGCCTCGGACCATTGATGATCAATGATCGCCTCAATCTTCTTGTCAATGGCAGAAGGTGTAATGAAAATTTGGGCACGACTGGACTGCCCACGCTCCGCATCATCCTTGTCTACGGGATTAATCTTCAAATGATGAGGCATATCCAGCTTAAAGGAAACCTTGCCAACCTTGCCAGTGATTTTGAATGGCCCCTCGTAGCGCTGAATTAGGCTTTGATTGACGCCCCTCAATGATTTGAACTGCCGGGGATTGAGTTTCACCATCACCTTATCCCCAATTCTGTTGTTCACCGGATGCCGCTTTCGATCAGCGAACTGTTTCATCTTGCGGGCAGCCTTGTCTAGATAAGACCTTGCCATATCCACCTGCTCCTCCCGCGCTTTAGCCATATGAAACGCCCCCGGGTTCTTCAATTCTGCACTCAAGGGCAAAGACTGAGGAGTGTTAGGTTGTTGTCCCGTTGCAAGCTCGAAAGGGCTCCTCCCGGTTGATTCACTACGCCGCAAATTATAGGAAAAATGGGCAGTGTCAAGTAGCTTGGCCCAGTCTTTTTGATTAGCACTAACAAAGTGCCTCAAATACAGCTCCAATAATGCATTGACCCTCTCCGTTTGGCCATCCATTTGCAAATGAAAACTGGTGGAGAAGTGCAATTCTGATCCCAACAAGTTGAACAGCTCACTCCAAAATGCACCGATGAAACGAGGATCACGATCACTTATGATGTGCTTCGGAATGCCCCAATGCTTTACCACGTCCCTTAGGAACAAATGTGCTGCCTCCTTAGCTTTACAATTAGCGGTGGTGGCAGTAAAGGTTGCATACTTTGAGAATCGATCGACCACCACCATGATTGTGCCGAAGCCTTCTGAGTTTTGCAAACACGTGATGAAATCCATTGTGACGCTGTCCCATGGTTTTTCTGCCGTGGGCAAAGGCTCAAACAAACCTCCCGGTACCTTGTGTTCAACTTTGTCTTGTTGGCACACAAGACACGCTCGGACGTAAACTTCGATATCATCCCTCATATGCGGCCAATAATATGATGACTCCAATAACACCAAAGTGCATTTTTGGCCTGGATGTCCTGCCCAAACTGTGTCGTGCCCCTTTTTGATCAATGTGCGCCTAAGGTTGCCCTACTTAGGCACAAAAATACGCCTGCCAGTGGTTTAAAGAAGTCCATCTTCCACCCAAAACTTCTTGTCTTGCCTTGGCTGGCCAAGTCAAGAAGTTGCTTTACCACCGGATCATGCTGCATCCCTTGCTTGATTGCATCAAGAATATCACTGTTGGTTGTGCTAACAATTGGCGCCAGCACTGCCTTTCGACTCAACGCATCGGCAACAACATTAGCTTTCCCCGGTTTGTACTCTAAGGAATAATCAAACTCCGCCAAGAAGTCCTGCCACCTTGCTTGCTTAGGTGACAACTTCTTTTGAGACTGGAAATAACTTATCGCCACGTTATCCGTTTTGACAATAAAATGAGCTCCCAGCAAATAATGACGCCAAGTCCTTAGACAATGAACCACTACCGTCATTTCTTTCTCTTGGACAGTGTAATGACGCTCAACATCATTCAATTTCCTGCTCTCAAAGGCTATTGGATGGCCCTCTTTCATTAGGACGCCACCAATAGCAAAATTAGATGCATCTGCATGGACCTCAAAGGCTTTGGAAAAGTCGGGCAAAGCTAAAACAGGCTCCTCCGTAATTGCTGATTTGAGACTCTCAAATGCGCCTTGACACAAATCAGTCCACTCCCAAGAATGATCTTTCTTCAGCAAATCTCTGAGCGGAGCCGCAATTGCTGAATAGCCAAGAATGAATCGCCGGTAATAATTGGCAAGGCCAAGAAAGGACCGCAACTCGGTTACCTTCTTTGGGGCCTCCCAATCTCTAATCGCCGCGACTTTGTTGCTATCCATACGATTCTGTCCCTGACTGATTGTATGCCCCAAAAATTGCACTTGAGGCTGGGCAAAAGAACATTTTTCCCTCTTTACGAACAAATCGTTTTCCCTTAGAATTTGGAAAACTTTGCGGAGGTGCTCAAGATGCTCCTCCATGCAGCTGCTATAAATCACAATGTCATCAAGATAGATGACCACAAACTGATCCAAAAAGGGATGGAACAGCTTGTTCATCAACGTGCAGTGTTGCGGGGGCGTTGGTTAAACCAAACAGCATC
>NW_017677122.1:15510-17828 GCF_001879085.1 Nicotiana attenuata
CAAACATCAGTCCTAATGAGCAAGCACAAACTCATGATCAAGCTAAGGAAAACACACACACACACAAAAGCTGGAAAGGCAATGAAATGAAAGGCACACAAGGAATGGGAGGCCAAGGCCAATTTTCTGATTTACTTGATAAACAAAGGGAAAATTACAAAGTGTCTATGAGATGCCTTTGATACAGGCCTTATACATCTATTTATAATGTCCAGCCACTAGTTGGCTTGAACTACAAAGAAAGACAAAGAAAAGACCCAAGGGCTGTTTGGGCGCCCAGCTGGTCTTTGCCCAAAATGGGCTGGTTGGCTTTGACTTTGAGCAGCCTGTCCCCTTCATGGGCAGGCCTTGGGCAGAATCACGCCCAGCTTTGTGTTGCTGGTACTTGCTTGCATTAATTGGCTTGCATGCTTGTCTTTGACTCTTCCAAGTGTGGCCATGCTATGTGCCAAGTCCCCATGGACCTTGGCAGCCATGTTTGAATTGAATTGAGGCATATTAGGCAGGAAAATTAATAGAGAGCTAGGCGGGTCGGCACACTACTGTATTGGGAAAAATTATATTTATGTATATGGTGACGTGTCATGACATATAGGCTGGTCAAACAGTCAAAGAAATAAGGTTGGTTAACAGATACGAGCAACAACAGATACGAGTAAATTAAATGGAGGGGGTGCGAGCAGTCATACAAGTAATTCAACGCTCGTACCTATTCAAGACATTTAAAACTCAGAGATAGTGAAGAATCAAAGGAATGAATCTGACAGCAAAAAGAAGCCCAGATACAGCATTTAATGAGTATTAATTATTGGAAACGTCAGAGAATATGTATTTAATGTATATGAATGCATAACGTAACATTTAAAGTCATTAATTGCCCATAATAGCATTATTATGACAAAGGTAAGGCTCGTATCCCAAAAGAGCTATAAAAAGGAAAGAAACAAACAATTGTAGGGGGAAGTGACTATTGGAATATACTTTAATTTACCAGCTTTCGTACTTGGCTATTCTAAAATCTCTTTCTTTATTTACTTTTTCGATTATCAGTAACCCGATTCTTCTAATTTCTAGCTTTGACTAAAAACCTATTTTTTGGTTAAACAAATTGGTTCCGTTACCGGGAATCTGATAATCAATTATATCTCAACCTAATTTTCTTGATTGCATCAATCATGTCGAACAACAATGACAACACTCAAGGAAACCCAGAAATTCAAACAATCCAGCAACTTCAGGGAGACTCTCCACGAGGCTCTCCACAAGGTTCTCCACGAGGCTCCCCACGACGGTCTCGTGAAGGCACTCCTAATGGATCTCACACAGATGGACAGGCTCAATTCGAAAATGTTGAAACCATGAATGAGGCTTTGCAAAAACTTATTGCCTCTCAAGTCAATAAAGCTCTTCAGGCTTTTGTTAGCCAATTACCTGCTGCTCCACCCACATCTACTCCAAACAACAACACTTTGGAGAATCCTCGTTCAGGATTGGTTAATTCAGGCAGCGGTGGAACCCCTAGTGAAACACAAGAGAGAGACCCAGGTAATCCAGTTAATTCTGATTTACAAAATCTGGTACTAACCTTGCAGAAACAGCTTAAGGAGCAAAATGATCGCATAGAACAAATACCTGGAGTGCCGCCCGTGATCAAGGGAGTAGATATAGATAAATATTCCCAACAACCATGGAAGCCAAGTGCTGACCCCTCCCAATTCCAAAGAATTTTAAGATGCCTAATATTCCAAAGTACGATGGAAAATCAGATCCACGAGATCACGTCACTGCATTTACAACAGGTGTTAAGGGCAATGATTTGACTAAGCAAGAGAATGAATCAGTCTTGGTCAAGAAATTCGGTGAAACACTCACTAAAGGGGCCTTAACATGGTATTCTCTTTTACCTGAAAATTCTATAAATTCGTTTGCTGAGCTTGCAGATTTATTTATCAAAGCACACTCGGGAGCTCAAAAAGTTGAAAAAAGAACGGAAGACATCTTCAAAATCAAGCAAGGAGCTTCAGAGTTGCTTAGAGAATTCGTAGATAGATTTCAACGGGAAAGAATGACGCTGCCACGAGTACCTGACAATTGGGCAGCCATAGCCTTTGCTAGTAATTTGAATGAGAAAAGTTCAGAAGCCACGAGGCGACTCAAAGAAAGCCTTCGAGAATTCCCAGCAACAACGTGGAATGACGTCTACAACAGATACAGTACAAAGATGAGGATTGAAGAAGACATTATTTACGACATAAAACAGAAGAAAAGGTAAGCTCAAGGCGTGTGGAAAATGAAAAGAGATCCGGTAAAAACAGGTA
>NW_017677122.1:18304-20658 GCF_001879085.1 Nicotiana attenuata
AAGAGATCAACGATGTATCATATAAAAAGGTTTCAAAAGTAACAATTACCCACGGGAAGCGGCCTCGACATGTACTAGAAGAGGAGAATATTAAATTCAATGACGTAGACGCCGAGTGACTCTTAACTCCGCATAACGACGCGCTGGTAATATCTTTACTTGTACATGACACTAACGTGAAACGAGTTTTGGTTGATCCAGGTAGTTCTGTAAATATTATTTTAATACGAGTATTGCGCGAGATGCAAGCGGAGGATATATTGATTCCAAAAGCACATACTTTGTCGGGATTTGACAATTCTAGTGTTGTAAGGAAAGGGGAAGCAATACTTACTACATTCGCAGAAGGCGTCATTAAAGATACCAAATTTCAAGTCGTAGATATGGAAATGGCTTACAATATGATTCTTCACAGCCGTGCCACGCCCGATGACAAAGAGTTAGGGTCTAACAGTAGGCCACTATCCTACCATCGAAAGTTTATAGGGCAGAAATTTGAATGATGCGCCGCCGGCACGATGGCCGTGCGATCTGTCGAGTTATCATGAATCATCGCAGCAACGGGCAGAGCCCGCGTCGACCTTTTATCTAATAAATGCATCCCTTCCAGAAGTCAGGGTTTGTTACACGTATTAGCTCTAGAATTACTACGGTTATCCGAGTAATAGATACCATCAAACAAACTATAACTGATTTAACGACCCATTTGCAGTTTCATAGTTTGAATTTGTTCATACTTACACATGCATGGCTTAATCTTTGAGACAAGCATATGACTACTGGCAGGATCAACCTAGTAGCATTCCTCATTGATGTCGGCGTCGCATGAGCATGGCCGACCCAAAGGGCATGACCAAGTCCAAGACGAGCACAACCGTCACTCGTAAGGAGCATTCTTTCGACAGATAGGAGCCAATGAAGACCCCATGCCCATTGCGTATACCGAATCCGAGAGTCCGAGCATACTAGTCGTGGACCAAGCCATCACAGGGGGACGCGAGGACGACCTGGGACACAACTGCAGCTTTTGGTTCACCCCGCATGTCGAACCCGAGGGGCGAAAGGCAACCGATTGTGCTTGATAATGGCTTGGCATTAGGTATGCAACACAGAAAACCGACGACGAACAAGCCTAATTTGTGCTTATGCCATGACTGAGATGGCATGCGGGCTAGGGCGTCGCTGCTCAAGTAGGGATCCAACCTAGCCACACAAGCCAAACACCACTCATGTGCCGCACGTACACTTGCCTCGCCGATCCATGCCAACAACAGCCCAACACGCGACGCGCAGCCATGTGTTATTGTCGATGCCAACATTGAAAAGCCAAGACAAGCCCCGCAAAGCACCAAAAAGGGGGGTGGAGCATAGAAAAGAAGAAGGCGCCACAAGTGAAAGGCACGAACACAGCCCACAACAACCGATGGCAATAGGCAACATACTGAGCTTCGCCCCATGCGCATGGCACCTTGCGGCGCTAGTTGCACGACGCTTCACCGTTTTGTTGCCAAAAGCCATCAACTGCAAAATGGATCCGTAACTTCGGGAAAAGGATTGGCTCTGAGGGCTGGGCACGGGGGTCCCAGTCCCGAACACGTCGGCTATCGGCGGATTGCTCGAGCTACTCTCGCAGCGAGAGCGGGTCGCCACGTGCCGGCTGGGGTACGGATTGGGAATGGTTCCTTCGGGGGGCCTTCCCTGGGCGTCGAACAGCCAACTTAGAACTGGTACGAACAAGGGGAATACGACTGTTTAATTAAAACAAAGCATTGCGATGGTCCCTGCGGATGTTTACGCAATGTGATTTCTGCCTAGTGCTCTGAATGTCAAAGTGAAGAAATTCAACCAAGCGCGGGGAAACGGCGGGAGTAACTATGACTCTCTTAAGGTAGCCAAATGCCTCGTCATCTAATTAGTAACGCGCATGAACGGGTTAACGAGATTCCCACTGTCCCTGTCTACTATCCAGCGAAACCACAGCCAAGGGAACGGGCTTGGCAGAATCGGCGGGGAAAGAAGACCCTGTTGAGCTTGACTCTAGTCCGACTTTGTGTAAATGACTTGAGAGGTGTAGTATAAGTGGGAGCCGAAAGGCGAAAGTGAAATACCACTACTTTTAACATTATTTTACTTATTCCGTAAATCGGAAGCGGGGCACTACCCCTCTTTTTGGACCCAAGGCTTGCTCGCAGGCCGATCCGGGCGGAAGACATTTTCAGGTGGGGAGTTTGGCTGGGGCGGATAATCTGTTAAAAGATAATGCAGGTGTCCTAAGATGAGCTCAACAAGAACAGAAATCTTGTGTGGAACAGAAGGGTAAACGCTCGTTAGATTCTGATTTCCAGTACGAATAC
>NW_017677123.1:0-5348 GCF_001879085.1 Nicotiana attenuata
ACACACACACTTTCCCATCTCTTCTCTTACTCCCCCAACCCTAACCTACGCCCTTTTCTTCTTCTTCTTCTTCTTCTTCTTCACATCTCTCACACACCCACTTCTCTCGCACACACTTCTAACTCTCTCTTCCCCAGCTTCCATTACTCTCACCTTCTACAAGAACCAGGTATGTCAAGCTTTCCACACTTCTAGTACTTTTCTATTTTGCAAGTTTAATGCTTTAATTGTTGTAGTATTTAAAGTTAGCTTTTTGATTTTCTTTTTTTTCTTTTTCGTGGGTAATGTGTAAAATGTTGTAGATACGAGTTTGGTATTGTTGTCTAAAGTTAAGTGTGGTGGAGTGGAATTGTGAAGTGAGAATGGTTGATGTGAGGGGAGAGTTTATGCTTCCATGGGATAGGTGTGTTAAATTATAGACCATGCTCACAAGGTGTTTGTGAAATTTCTCCAATGGAGCTGTAATGGCTAAGGTGACCATGGTGGTGGTGAAGTCTGAGTAACCACCCAGGGTTCACACAACTCAAACCCTCACTAATAGTAGCATCTGTTTTGTCAGGTACAATGCACTAGTCAAGAAAGAGACGTGCCACAGGTTCTTCCGCTAGTGGACTAGGAGGGTCATCCAGAGCTCGGGGTCAGGCTAGTGTGGACCAGTTTTGATGTTCTAAACGTCAATACCACACAAGAGGGGGGTGATTTGTGTGGTACTCAATTTTCGCTCTAGAAGAACCTGGTTCTTCTAGGTGTACTAACTAATACTGTTTGCGGAATAATAAGTACATAAAATAAAGAACACTGAGATTTTTACGTGGAAAACACCTGTCTCAAAATGTGAAAAAACCACGACCTACTACTCAGTAGGATTTTCCCAAACTTCCACTAAAATCACTGAGCCAAAATAGCATTTACAAAACTCTTTGTAAACCTAAGGATTAACTCTAATCCCGTTGTAGCACACAGCCTCAAATGTTGTGACAACTTCAAGTTAGCTTATAACTTGAACACTCTAGGTACCTAATATAATTGCTTCTATGAAAGCTGAAAGGTACAATTTTAAACCACCTACTACAATTGAACTAGAATAAAAGAATTACACAATGGAACTGATTCTTCTATCTCGTTCAAGTAGCTTCAGGAGAGCACACTTAAATCTTACATAAATTGCTTGCAAAATCTCCTTGCTCTTTTGCTCTCAATTTAGTTTTAACTTCTGCGTATGTGCAATACCTGTAAAAGAGAACAATCACTATCTTTTAATAGGTTAGTAATCAGAGTTTGATTGGGACTCAATTGTTGATCTTCTATCGTAGTTGAGTCCTTGAAGATCTCAAACTCCAACATTATCTTTACCCGGATTGTGTTCTCTTCATATTAGGAGACTTCTCCCCTTATCCAATATGCAACCTTTTCGATCAGATCAGGAGATATTGCTGCTTGATCAGTAGGACTTATCTCCTTTACGTGCATCTCACATGTATAGGTTGAGCATGACTGTGCTTCACGAGATGGACCTGGTCCATGACTGAGTTCATTTGTCATTCTTCAAAACTTCACCTGTTCTTGGGCCAACAAATTCCCCTTTTTGATGATGACAAACTCTGTGTGTTTTACTGATTCGAAACCTGTAAGAACTCAGCTTAACCATCAACACTAAATTTTGAAAATTACTTATCATTAAGGACTAGGTTAATTAGGTTATAAACATCACTTATGTCAGATTATGTAAAGCACAATATCTCTTCCCCCTTTTGGCATCATCGAAAAGTTGCATACACAATGTGAATCCCAGATTTTAATAAATAATCATGGCCAATGGGGCAACTGCAAGTGCAATCATAGTGCAATCATCAGTAATCAATAAACATATTTAAACTATCAAGGTCAGAATAAGCATTTAACAAGAGAAAACAGCAGTTGTCATTGATATAGATATGTTGCCACCTACAATCCACAAAAAGAAAGAAAACATTCAACCATGAGCAAAAAAACTGAAAAATCCCTAATCTGGGTTACTGGAGTTACTAGACAAGTTCAAGAGACAAAGGCTAGGAGTCCTAAGGCTTGGAGGAACTGGAGGGTTGGGTTTGGAGAAGATTCAGCATATTCTGAAGGATTCCATCATTCTTCTCCTTTTCTTTGGCAAGCTCAATTCTAAGACCATTCCTCTCAGCTTCCACTTCAACCATACGAGCCTTGAGCCTAGCAATTTCAGCATCCTTAGCTGCACATTCCTGAACCAAAGTCCTAACTTTGATGCTGATGGGTGTCTTCAGAGATGAACCAGGTTCAACTGGGATGGCATGGACTGGATAATCACAGGCAAGAAGAGTTTTGATGCCAAAGTATTCCTTGCTCAAGGCCATTTCCCATTTCTTTAGAGGAACATTTAGCCTGTCCAGAACTGTGGTCAATATGAAGCCATACGGAGTAGCATGAGCCTAGGAGCCATTTATGACCCTGTCTAGCAATTTGACAATGAGGGCAGGCCAGTTGATTTGCTTTCCTCTTTCAAGGCACTCCATAAGAACCAGGTCCATATAGTTAGCAGTGTGCCTTCTTTCTTGTCTGGGCAATAAGCACTTGTTGACAAACTCAAGCACAACCTTGTGCTCAGGCCTCATCTCACTTTTCTGCACAGCCCTGGCTTCATTCACATCCTCTGAATCATAAAACCTCTTGGTGACTTCAAGGGCAGTAGGGAGGGAGTCCAGGCATGGCCACTTTTGCCTAGTATAGTCATCAAACCCTTCAGAGGGTATGTCCAGAATCTCTCCCAATTTCTCAGCATCAAACTGCACTAGGACTCCCTTTACCAAGCTACCTAACAACTCCATCCTTAACAGCAGCATTAGCCATAAACTCAATGAGCTCATTTCTGGCTAGCCTACCATCCATCTGAAGAACCATGTCCTTCCTACCCTGAGCAGCTAAAGAGTCTACCAATCTCATCATCCCTGGATCCACCGGCTCCTTTAACAATCTACCTTTTAAAATCTTCCTTCTGCCAAAGATGGCAAACTTGTCCTGTTCCTTCTCAGAATCATTCTCTTCTTCTTCTCCACTCCATTCATCATCATCTGAAACTTTTGTTTGTTTAGCTTTCACTACAGATCTTGTCCTCTTGGCTAGTGAGGGTTCAGCAGACACAGGTGCAGAAGAAGTCTTCTTGGAGGAAGTCTTGGGCTTTTTAGGCTTGGATGTAGGAACCTCTTCTGTTGTACCCCTTTCTTGATAGACCAGTTCCATCTCCTCTTCCTCAATAAGTACCTCTGAGGATTCAACAATCTTTCCCTTTCCCTTATCCATTTTCTTTTTCTTACTTTCTTCTAAGGCTTTTTGTAGATCAGCTTCACTCTGTTTTACCCTGCTTTTTGTGGCTCTACCCCTAGGCACTGAAGAGGCGGTAGGTGTTGGGGATGAAGTTTTTCTTTTCTTGGAAGGCTTGGGAACAGTTGGGGTTTTCATTGTGGGAGCTCTGCGTTTCTTTGGATCATAGCTTGCCCTAACCTTTTTTAGTAGATCAGCAAAGGTTTCTTCATTAGATGAAACAGGTTCATCTCTTTGTTTGCTTAGATGAAGCAACCCTGCAGCAGCTTCCTCAGAACCACTTCCCCCTGACTTCATGCCACTCTCTTCTAATCTCTCTTGTGCAACCCCACATATAGCAAGAACTGCTCCCTTCCCATTACCCCTCTCTTCACCACATGCACCCTCTCTCTCTTTTTCTTTTTCAGAATTCTTTTTACATCCACTCCTACGTCTCTCAGGCACTTCAACATCCCTAATAGGAACAACCAGAACAAACCTAGTCTCTAAGTTTCCACTCACAGATGAACTTACCTCAGTAGAGGATTCTTGAGTCTTCTAAGAGTTAGAAGACCCATGTCCTTCCCCCTCAGTAGCTGATTGATATGATTCTGATTCAGAGCTGGAGTCTGGATTTGGAGTTTCGCTTTCCTTCATTTGGCTTGCTTTTAACCTTTCGTTTAAAACCTTCCTCAGAGCCCCAGGTGCTACAGTTCTTCGAGCGAGCATTTTCTGCCTTCGTAGCCTAGGTTTTGGAGATACACTGGGGGAGTAGATGAGGATGAATTTGAGAGAGACGGTGGTAGAGGAGTTCCAAGATTTTCTTGAGGGTTAGACATGATGGTCGATTTCTTGAAAGAATTTTGGAGAAGATGGCAATTAGAAGTGAAGAGGAGTTTTTTACGATTTTAGAAATTATGATGAAGACTGGAGAGATGGTGTGTATTTAAAGAGAATTAGACATTTACTCAGTAACGACAGCTTTTTGCACGGGTCAAATAGGAGTCTAATCAAACTGAAACTCCAGAATTTAAATGATCTATTTGGCTTCCCTAGATATTTGGCAAAAATTACGGTTTAGAGTTCTAGATGGACGGAACTGGTTCAATGCCAACGGATAAAATTTTCTAGGGATTTGACAAGTATAGGACTTCTGCTTATGATTGAAATGTTAATCTTTCTAATTGTGCAGAGTATAAAAAACATACCTGAGCTTTCATATGAGCCCATACTGATGAACCAGGTTCTTCATTTAGAACTCTCTTGATCATGCCCCAAATGCCATAATAGAGAAAATTTTGTAAAAAATCAACGAGTCATATAAACACATGTCGCAGGAGTATACTAATTAAGGTATGAAGCTGAGTAAGAATTAATCTAGATATTTACACAAGTTCAGAATTCTTAGCCAAACAAAATAATTTTTTTTTCATCAAATTTTTTTTTTCATTGTGCATTCTGAACTGGACCTATTAGGTGATCTTAATCATCCCTAATTCCAACCTGTTCCTCTCAAAGTTTTCTCTACTCAGTGCATTAGTGAAAATTTCAGCAATTTGTTTATCAGTAGGACAAAATTCTATGGAGATCAATCCTTTCTCATAGTTATCTCTTAAGAAGTGGTGCCTAACATCTATGTTCTTAGTCCTCTTATGATGAACAGGGTTCTTTGTCATACTTATAGCACTAGTGTTATCACAGAATATAGGAATGCAACCAACTTCAATGCCAAAATCTACCAACTTCTGTTTGATCCATAGCAATTGAGCACAACAAGAAGCAGCAACACATACTCAGCTTCAGCAGTAGATAAGGCCACTGAATTTTGCTTCTTAGTAGCCCATGACACAAGACATGAACCAAGGAAGTGTGCCATACCTGAGGTGCTCTTCCTATCCACTAGGAAACCTGCATAATCAGCATCAGCATATCCCTACTACGATTGAAATTACTACCTTTGGGGTACCAAAGGTCACAAATCAGTGGTGCCTTTCAATATCTAGTATCCTCTTGACAGCAGTCAAGTGAGTACTCTTTTG
>NW_017677123.1:5989-27056 GCF_001879085.1 Nicotiana attenuata
GTTAAAGATGCAGGGGCCACCTACATGAGGGCCATGACCACTATTTTTCACGACATGATACACAAGGAGATCGAAGTGTATGTAGACAACGTCATCATTAAGTCCAAGAAAGCTGTTGATCACATGGAAGATTTGAGGAAATTCTTCAATAGACTGAGAAGGTACAACTTGAAGCTGAATCCCGCAAAATGTGCATTCGGGGTTCCAGCTGGAAAATTGCCGGGATTCATTATGAGCCGCCGAGGTAGAAATTCCTTCCTTGAGGATTATGCAGGAAGCAGAACTCGATGATGAAAAATGGGTAAAGAGTCGCTACGAGCAGTTAGCTCTTACAGATGGGAAAAGAATGAATGCAGTTTGCCACTGTCAGCTTTACCAAAATAGAATGTCCCGAGCCTTCAACAAGAGAGTCAAACCAAGACAGTTTACACCGGGGCAGCTGGTGTTAAAGAAGATTTTCCCGCATCAGGATGAGGCCAAAGGGAAGTTCTCTCCCAACTGGCAGGGTCCGTACATGGCTCACCGGGTTCTAATAGGAGGAGCCCTCATACTTTCAGAAATGGACGAAGAAGTTTGGCTGAAGCCGATCAATTCAGATGCAGTGAAGCGATACTATGTGTAACCATTTATGATTTCCTTTATGATGTAATTTGAACTACGTCTGACCTGATTCCCGTTTAAGAGGGGATACGTAGGCAACCTTATGGGTTCGGTCACAATTCAATAAAATTTCCATTTCCCCCCGCAATTGGAAACTGGGGCAGAATTTTGAGGAGGACCCTCAAAATTCCGAATAACTTCAGCCGAGCATCGCAAGCTGCCGTCAGAAGCACCAACCCAGTAAACTGGGGCAGAATTTTGAGGAGGACCCTCAAAATTGCGAAGCAAGAGAGGTTGCAATGTCTTGAACTGAGTCGCAATCGTCGGTTCACCTAAAGAAAAACTATTCTCAATTATATATTTATGTCGTATTTTTACTAACTCATGCATGTCTATTATCAAAATTGTTTTGTTTAGCAATGCTGCCCTAAGAATATGCACAGTATCACCAAAACAGAGCCGAGCGGGTCAAGAAAACGTCAACGGGATACGAACTAACCTTTTCCCCTTTACAGAACTCATGATTTCTCTTTGGGTGCAGGTACCCGAGTCGCAAACCATCGAATACATTTATACACTCATACAACTTTCAGAACCATCACCTATCTACAATTGCTATCCGCACAAAATATCCCCAGCAGCCACAGTATTGCAATTAGCTATCATCTAAGAGATTTTACTACTATTCGCCTTTTATTTCTCTACATTGCATAAGGCTACCTTTCTGCCTTCCGAGGTTAAGCTCTACCTCCATTTTCATCTCTCTGCATTGCATAAGGCTACCTTTCTGCCTTCCGAGACTAAGCTCTGTCTCTATCTGCATCTCTCTGCATTGCATAAGGCTACCTTTCTACCTTCCGAGACTAAGCTCTGTCTCTATCTGCATTTCTCTGCATTGCATAAGGCTACCTTTCTGCCTTCCGAGGTTACGCTCTACCTCCATCTGCATCTCTCTGCATTGCATAAGGCTACCTTTCTGCCTTCCGAGACTAAGCTCTGTCTCCATCTGCATTTCTCTGCATTGCATAAGGCCACCATTCTGCCTTCCGAGGTTAAGCTCTACCTCCATCTGCGTCAGCTGAAATATCGCCACATCATTTAAATCCTGCATCGGCTGAAAGATCGCCATTTTATTTACATTCTTGCACCGGCCGAAAGATCGCCATTTTACTTACATTTTTGCATCGGCTGAAAGATCGCCATTTCATTTAAATCCTGCACCAGCTGAAAGATCGCCATTTTATTTACATTCTTGCATCGGCTGAAAGATCGCCACTTATTGTATTTCATGGGCTGAAAGATCGCCAAACTGTCCAAGGGCGTCATTGTTCGGAGGCACCATTTGCATAGCCCGAGAATGCCATGTCATGGCCCGAGGACCCCATTTTATCTTTTTCATAGCATTATTCAAAGGTATCATGGTTCGGAGGCATCATTCTCATAGCCCGAGAACATCATTCCATAGCCGGCGAATCCTTTCTTATATGCTTCATGGCCCAGGACGTGATGGTCTGAGGACATCATCTTAACCGTCCAAAGACAACATTCATGGTCCAACGGGGACTTGCATCACGTTTAAATTTATGCACAATATATGTTCGTATAGCTCATTTGCAGGTAAACCGGCTAGCAACAGCCATCTCAGCAGGAGCGATCCCGCTCCAGTTCCCGCAGCCCTACTAGACACAACCATCCAACCCAACCCGAATATCTCGTCCGTTTTTTGAAAAAATCTCCATCGGCATATTCTGCCGACGGATCCTGAACTACATACGGCCTGATTCCTGTAAGACCAGGGATATGTAGGAAGCTCAGGAACCAGAGCACGGTCAAATACTTCAAGCCGTTTCGTTCGGTCAAATTGGCCATCATATCTTTACCTGACAACTCTTTCATCCTTCCCGGGTAAAGAGGGGCAGCTGTTGATACCCAATTTTTTCCTATGTATATTTTCAAAATAACATATGCATGCATATATAAGCATGCCAAAGTGTTTTAGTATTTTTCCTAATTTCTAAAAAAAAATTAAATCAATTTATTGCCCATTTTAGCAGTATGAAAACCAATAATTATTCCCAAAATTATCATTTTGGTGGATAATTTGTTTTATTTCCCATATTTATACCAGAATATAGTTAAGGTAATTTTTGTATATTTTTTACAAACTTATTTGGNCTCTTCCGATCTTTGCAATTTTAGCCTATTTCAAGATTAATAGCATTTTATAATTATAAATTTGGTTCCAATATTTTTTAAATTAATATTTATATAGTATTTACTGACTTAGTACTTTTAATTTAATTTCAGAATCATTTTTTACTATTTTTTATAAAATAAAAGGGAAAACTGGCTATTTAAAAACTAGCCTCATTTGCATTTCAATTATAGCCAAATTGATCCCCTAATTGACCCGATCTCAGTCTCAAAATGGACCAACCCAAACCCTAAAATAACCTGACCCCTAACCCGTCAACACGACCCGCCCGGTCAATCTTTTAATCCAGGCCGTTGATCATTTTGATCAACGGCCACGATTAGCCCTTACCTTTTTAATTCACCTAACCCTACCCTAATCCCCTCATTTCCATCTCTCATCCGCCTTCAAACACTCTCCACTCCCGAAACTCTCTCGAAGGTTCCTTGGAACCCTAGTCACCTTCTGCCCTTTTCAACCGCACTTTTCACCGGAATCCATGGCTTCTCAGGCCATGGATGGCCTGTACTCAGCCCCCTCCACCTTTAAACCATGGGTGTTCGAAGTTTTGAGGTCTGACCTCTATGGTGTTCTTTCAAATCTTCTCAGATCCATGGCTCTGAGGCCTCAGCGGCCTCGCTCCGGCGTATCCAAGCATCAGGAGCCTATTTCTGACCTCTCCGACTCAAGATCGGACTTTCTTCCAAGCCTTTCTCATTTCTAGGGTTTCTCTGAAACCCTAAGCTATTCGAGGTTTTCTCTGTTTGTTTCCTTAGATCTATGCTATATCTGTGTTCTACTGGTGTTTTAAAACGTTTTCCCCAATCTTTTCATTCAAAATTTGTTTCTCTTCGATTTAGGGTTTCTGAAAAAGATTTAAAATGTTTTCTGACTCCTCTTCTTCTTTTCTTTGTGTGAATCTGTCTATGCTATGTTTTTATGTTCTCTTTTCTACCTCACATGTCCTTCTCCTGTGTTCTTATGTTTGCCTTATTATGCATATTCTTCTATTGTGCTCCGTTCTTTCTTCTACCGATTTCTATATCATTCTTTCACACGTTTATCTTATGTGTTCGTTTACCCCTGTGTTCCTTTACTGACTACTAAGCTCTTAATTCTTTATTTGCCTTCTTCTAGACTTTGTTTGAGCTCTTTTAAACATGTTTCCTCTACTGTTTTCCTAAATGTCATACTGCCTCTTTTTTCTCTTCTGAACTTGTTTAAGTTCCAAATTTCTTAAAACCTTCTACTCTCACTATGCTTTAAATCAGTTTCCTCACTCTATTTGCTTCGAATGTGCTATTATATCTGTTTGTTTTCTCATGAGTCTCTGAAAGAGATCTCTGAGCCTGTTTCAATCACTTGGCTCCTCGTCTCTGTATCTAATTCAACTTAGAAACCCTAGAATTTGGGGTTTTGATGAGGTCGATTTTGTGTTTGAACTAGTGTTCTACTTCGGAACCCTTGACTCTCAGACTCATTTTAAGTCTATAAACTGAATTTGAGCCTCTTTGTTTGTGACTCTGAACTTTTCTATACTAGATTCTTTCTAATTAGCATGACAGTTCTTTCTTGTTTGACATGTCTGTATGCTTTATATATGAGGAATTCTTCCTTCAAAAAGGGTTTTGCCAATTTGTGGTTGATTCAAAATTCCTTTTAATAAGGTTCGATTGATTGTTACTGATTTTCTTTAATTAAACCTTTCTTCACCTTTTCTAGTTGGATTCATTCATACCAAAACTCAATTTCTGATTTTTACTGGCTGTTGATTATTGCCTTTACTTATTTGCACAAACCGTGTTGCTATCAAACTCTTTCCTTAAATAGTTTCTGTGTATTTGCCCTTTTTGTATTACTTTGGAAAAGATTTTGATCAAATTCCTTCCTTATTTATTCTGCCCGTTTGAAATCAGAATCCCTTAATTAAAGGGAGACCTTATGTAATTGATTTCAAAACTATTTTCTTACCTTTTTCTTACTTGCTTTCTGCACTATAAAGGGCACGACCTTTCAGCACTTTAAGACACCTTGAGTTCAATACTCTAACACACATTACTTACTTTCAATTTCAATACTCTTACGCTTCACCCAACACTCTACTCTCTTCTGAGATATTCTGACTATTTGCTTGCAATTTGGCTTTACAAGACTACTGCTTTTAGTTTCTTGTTTCCCTGAAACTGGTATGTTCTAATTTAAGTTTTAACTTCATCCCAATGTGTTTATTTCAGAGCTTATATCATCCTGTCTACTTTGTTGTCTATGCTTAGTGTTAAATATGTGTGCTATTCTCTTTGCAACTTTTTTCTGCTGTGAATACCCATACCCCTATTCCCCTCTATGTGTTTGAGTTAAGGTTCAGGCATGGCAGCATCCAAATTGTTGTTCATGTCTGTGCTTGATCCTTTAAAGGATCCTAACTCCCAAACAATGTGGCTAACAGGCTGGTTGGGGTGTGCATGCACTTCCAATTGCTGGGTATGACCACCAGCCTGTCTTGAATTTCCCCCTAAACCCCTTCTGCACTTACACCCCCTCCTATGAGCCTTGCTTTGGGGGCCTTGAGTTCCCTCTAAACTTGGACATTTGAGGGCTGGCCCTTTCCACACTGCACTATAATTCAATTCTGTAATGAATTTGGGTGTAAGCACTGCCCGGAGTTCATGAGGCTCTTGGGAACTCTGACACACCCAGAAAATGAGAAAGGCTTTGGAAATTGGATCTTTGGAGTTGGTTTATCTCATATTTCAGACCTGGAGTCTGAATCAGGCTCTCCTTGGTTGTACTCTAATTTCTGATGTAATTTTATTCTTCTTGATTCGTTCTAGTTTGTTATATTTTTGTAATAACTTATGGGGGTTTTAGTGAAAAGGGAAGGGTCATTCATGTATGCATAAGGGTAGATATCATGCTCTTAGGTATTTACTTCTGCAATCGTATCCTGCTTTCATTTCTGCATTCTCGAAATTCTACGTATAGGATTCTACATTTCTCCATCTCATATAGAGAACATGTCTATAGGATCCTGCATTTCTGCATCTCATATAGAGAACCTGTCTATAGGATCTCTTAAATTCTGCATAAACATCTATCACTAGGCAAACAGTTTATAGGTTTAAATAACCAATTGCTTTCTAGATACCATGCCTATAGGACTCCTGCATTTCAATAAATGTTTTTTCAAACCAACCACGCTTAGAAAGCATGCCTATAAGAGTAATCAGCTGAATCTGAATCGTCTACAAGTCTAAAATCAGTGGTAACAATACTCAATACCTGCAGAACTTATGTTTTCCTATAATCTGCAAGCCTTCTTTAAAATCAGTGTACTCCTGCATTATTAGATATCATGCCTATAGGTTTCACCTAGGCAAGCCATTAGGTAATTAATCAACTGCACCAATCTTTGATAATTACAACCAGCAAGCAGGCCTAATTCGGACTTCTTATCTGAAAATATGTGATAAATCAGCCTGCCTTAATGCTTTAAGTTAATTCAGACCATAACCAGTACGTGCAAGACATGCTAAACAATCTGTCTTTAAGTGAGGAGGCCTGTCTGAGCCTTTTTAACTATTATGTGTTTCCCATATCTGCGTTATGTGTTTTCGTTTGTCGCCTTAGAATTTTATCCTTTTAAACTCTGAAAAGCCCCAAATCTTCCTCCCCTTTAGGACTAGTAGTCCCAAATGCCTCCGGGACAGATAGGATTGGGACGGGTAATAGCATGCAATAAGTAACGAGACCATTCCGCGCTTTAATACCTTAACGGGGTGGGAAAGGGTAGATATGGATATGATGACCACGCGATAACACCACGTGTATAAACGGTTATCGGGTGTTGCGTGGGGTGATCCATATTATTTATAAACCTAGGACCCCCCCTTCCCTTTACTTTTTTAATCTTTCAGAATTTCTTTTTTTTTTTAAAAGAGAAAATGCTCAATTTTCAGCTTCTTTAACTTTTCTTTTACTTCAATTACGTAAAAACCTTCCTTTTACTTGTTTATTTTCAGAACTTTAAAATTGCTTTCTTCCCAACTTTCAGCCTCTTTAACTTCTTTTGCTTCAGTTGCTTGTAACCATTATGTGAAAACCATCTCGTATTTGCAATTCTTGCTTGTTCACTTGTCATTTAAACATAAAGTCACAATTGTTGCATGGCCGGGAACCACACTAGTGGATCTTGAGGGGTGCCTAACACCTTCCCCTCGAGATAATTTCAAGCCCTTACCCAATCTCTGATTTTTCTAAATCAAATTTCTTTAGTGTCCTAATGCACTTAATCATTAGGTGGCGACTCTTCAATTGCAAACCCAATTCCCAAAAAGAAACGAGTTGCCCGCCCAAATGTCATAAACCCGATTTCGCGAGAGAAAGGGGGCATCGTCATCATCCTCCAAGAACAGATTCTTCAGCCCAGCTAATGCCTCCTCTTCTGCAGTTCCCCATATTGTATCAGCTTGGTGAAAAGCTTGATCCAGATGTGGCACTGGTTGCTCAAGAGGGTAATACGGCTCGTGCCATGGAGGCGACCATTCATTGTATTCTTGCCATGTGTACTGATATCTGAGCCCAAAGGTAGTACTATGACCCTTCAGCCGTATCAGTTTAGTGATACCCTAGAGATTCTTCCCCGGCCCTTTGTCGGGCTCATACCCAGACCATGCCAGTATGCTCTCTATTTTACTGCTCCACCATTTATCTTTCTCGACGGCATTGGCACGTTCAATATGATGATAGGTTTCCCTCCTAGCCTTCTTCTATTTCCAATAACCGGGATGGTTTGACTGGTGTAAATGGGGTTACTCCCATCTCCGTGAATGATCACCTCCTGACGATTACATTCGAATTTCACGGCTTGATGTAGTGTGGATGCCATAGCCCCAGCGACAGGGATCCATGGTCGGCCCAACAGAAGATTGTATGAGGCCGGTATGTCGAGCACCTGAAACTCGACGTCGAACCAAGTTGGCCCCATCTGCAAGCACAGGTTAATTTCCCTAATCGTGGCTCTTTGAGACCCATCAAAAGCTTTCACATTCATGCTTCCTGCCAGTATTTCATGAAAACCTTTGTCCAATGTCTTCAGAGTGTCCAACGGACAAATATTAAGGCTTGAACCTCCGTCAACCAAGACCTCGGTAATGAATTTGTCTTCATATTGCACTGTGATATGATATGCAATGCTCGATTGTGATTCAACCCCTCAGGCAGTAGCTCATCTTCGTGGAAGATGATCTTATGACTTTCCAGTACCTGCCCTACCATATTGGCCATCTCTCCGCCGGTGATGTTGTTGGGTACATAAGCTTCACTCAGCACTTTCATTAAAGCGTTCTTATGCGCCTCTGAATTTTGCAACAGTGACAGGATGGATATATGAGCTAGGGTTTTGTTCAAATGGTCAATAATGGAATACTCCTTTGCTTGTACTTTCCTCCACAGGTTATCTGGCCCTGTTTCAATGACAGGCTGCTTGGTAGTGACATCCTTACCCTGTCCTCCCAGGTGTTCAGGTGTATAGACCCTTCCGGTCCTAGTCATTCCTTGCGCAACATTGGATTCCTCTACCTTTGCCTTCCCTTTTTGCCGAGCTTCGGCAATATAATCCAAGGTACTGATTTTGAGTGGAAAGGAGGTATGGTTGATGCTGTCACTGTGAAAGGTGTGACCACCTCTACTTCAAACGGAGTAGGGGTGGCCGCAGGCGGAGCCACCTCTACCTTAAATAGAACTGATGCAGCTACCTCAACCTCGATTGATGACTGAGTCTGTACTATAATAGGAGTAAGTGTGACCGAGGATTTAAAGTCATCACCCTCCCGAATAAGCCCAATCGACCCCTCAGGGTCCCACTCTTCGTTCGTCTCTATCACATGTACACCACCACCTCTATGATCAGGGAGAGGGTTGTTGCGGATATTGGGTGCGGCTTCTTTCGCCTGTATTGTCAATTAGCACTTGGATCTTATCTTTCAATGTTCGGCACTCTTCAGTGGTGTGCCCCTTCATACCGAAATGGTATGCACAAGTTTTGTTTGGATTGACCCATTGGGATGGATTTTCTAATGCCACAACGGGAACAGGAGTGACGTAACCCGCGGGTTTCAACCTCTCATACAACTGGTCGATCGGTTTGGCAATGGCGGTGTATTATCTGGGTGGCTTGCGATCGAAATTGGTTCTTGGTCTTAGATAATTTTGGCGAGTCGGTGGCGACTGGAAATGAGACGGTTGGGAGTTATAGGTGTGATGGACAGTGGCTGGTTGGGATTATCTGGGAGATGAGGGTTGATATGTAAGCGGTGATGCTTGGTATATGGGTGGAGATGTTTGATATGTGGGTGGAGGTGTTTGATATGTGGGTGGAGGTGTTTGATAGGTAAGTGGAGATTTCGGGCCCTGAGCCACCATTACTGCCCCAACGTCTCTCTTCTTCGATATACCACCTGATTTCAATGCCCTATTTGTAGCCTGTAATGCCTCTAAGTTTGTTACCATCCCGCTTTTGATGCCTTCCTCGATTCTTTCCCCAAGCTTGATGATATTAGAGAATTTATGGTTCTCAATAACCATCAATCTTTCTTAATACTACGGATCTTGTGCTCTGACGAAGAACTTGTTCATCTATTCCTCGTCCAAAGATGGTCTGACCTTGGTCACTTCCGACCTCCAACGGGTAGCATACTCGCGGAAAGTCTCGGCGGGTTTCTTCTTGAGATTTTGGATGTATAAAACATCTGGTGCATTTTCTGTGTTGAACCTGAACCGGTCCATGAAATCAGACGCCATATTCACCCAATTGGACCATTTCTTGGGATCCTGGCTGATGTACTAGGACAAAGCATCTCCAGTAAGACTTCTCATAAAGAGTTTCATCCGGATCTTTTCGTCTTTTCCGACCCCGACAAGCTTGTCACAATAGGTCCTCAGATGAACCCTGGGATCACCTGTACCGTCAAACATCTCGAACTTGGGAGGTTTTGTACCCCTCTAGCAGTTCTACATCTGGCTGTATGCATAGGTCTTCATAGTTCAAACCTTCTATTTCTTTGCCGCCTTCGACACCCTAAACTCGACTCGTCAACTTCTTGAGTTCTTCAGCCATGTTTTTAATGAGCAGGTCCTTCTCGGAGGATTTCGGTGTATAGGATATTGGTTGGATAGAGTGAGGTACGGTTTCCACGTATATGGGGTTGCTTTGATGGGTGCTAGGGACTTGGGTGTAATGATGGTCATTGGTTGAGTTTTGAGGATCGGGATGGGTTGTGGTGTGTTTTGGGGAGTGTGGTAAGTGGTGGTTGGTGAGTACTGAATTTGTTGATGGTGATGTTGTGGCGGAGTTGGTATTGGCAAGGGATTGAGATTTTGGGGCGGGATTGCGTATTGAGGCGGTGCAGGAGGGTTTTGTGGATCTTGATTTTGTGGGTTTTGGGGAGGTGCTAAGTTCTTTGCGTTTTGTTGGTTGATGTCGGGGACATTCAGGGTGAGTGACAAGTTTGCCAAGTTGCGAACCTGCTCAAGTTCTCCTTGTAATTCCAATATCTTTTGTTCCAATCTCAAGACTAGATCATTTGGTGCCGGAGTACTCCGCCCATCTGAAGTTTCTGCGTTCTCAACACTCTCCTTTCGGATACCACTTAAGTCGTCCATTTTTGCTTTTCCTTTGCCTTTTGTATTGCTTGGAGGAGGAGAAGGTGGAGGGCCTCTAGATCTGGTGTGATATGCTGATGATGCCAATATGAGCGAACCAACCTTAGGGGATGGGAATAAAGAGTAAAGAAAAACAAAAAGGTAGACAAGTCAGTAAGGATTCTGAAATGTTTGCAGTATTTAAACACATATTGCGGGAATACAAATTCGTGTCCTAATTTGGGAGCCTCGTTGTGCCCGAGGTAGGCCTAGCGACAAATAGGTTTGGAGAACTTTAGATGCCAATAAATGCCTCATTTCATAATATGAAAATAGACGAATCCTAAAACGACACTAAGATAATAGAAAAGTAAGTCACTATTGGCAATTGGCCTTATTACATTTAGGAAAGCAAACAAATCTAGACTACTTGGTCCCAGAAGGACCTTCCCCGGATTCGATCTTCTTGACTCCATCATACAGGTTCCCCAGCTCGCGTAGACCTGCAGTTAGGCTCTGGCCAGATGTCCCCCCTCACTTCCTTCAGCATTCTAGCAATCCTCAATCCTCTATATGAATTTTCCCTCCAGCTCCACTAATCCTCGCTCCAAATATTCCAACTTTCTATTGGAAGTGATGGCCATTTCTTTCCATTCATCAATCAATCTCATATTTCTCTCGTGTATTTCCCGGTGCTCATTCTCAGAGTCGTGGACCCTCTTGCGCAGCCTGTTGTATTTGACTTGAGCTTTAGCTTCTTCGTCTATGATTCTATTCCCTCGACCGGCTCCTGGCCTCACCATCCCTTTCAGATTGTCCTCTAACCATGCTGGGTAGAGAGGTTCACACCCCGCATGATACCTGTCTGGCTCAATGGTGTTCTTTTCCACAATGATCTTGCAGTGCCACATGTGGTGAGCTTGGCACTTGTAAGGGACATCGTCATCCTGAAAGTCTGCTCAGAAATGGCTCATCTTGGCGATCCTGGGTACAACCTGTTTCCTGCCTACTTGCCTCATAACTCGGATGGGGACATAAGGGTATATTCCTCTCAAACCAATCGGCACCAAGTATGGAGCATCCCTGGATCTGATGATGAATTCGTCTGTTGGGAACCACTCAAACATCCACTGCACTTGTTCCTCGGTCAGATTGTCGAAGAACTCTACCCACTCTTTGGCACTTTCTGGCTGAGCAAACCTGTCTGGAATGTAAGTCATCCGCTTGGGGTGATGGAAGGCAATATGGTCATTCCAAGCCCTTCGCGGAAATTCTTGGCGATAGTGATCCTTTTGAAGATATTTTAATAACCACAACTGCAGCAACAGGTTACAACCTTCGAAATGCTTGATCCTCTTTTGACAGCGCTCTAGAGCCCTGTAGATGTCGGCTATGATCATGGGGACTATAGTGTATATTTGTCCGTTGATCCCTTCCATCAAAGTCTTGGCGACCATGGCCAACCTAGTATGGATTCTTTCCCTTTTCATTGGGAATACAATCACACCCAAGAAGCACAGAATAAACACGAACACTCTGCGGTGGATGTGGCCCAGAGAAGTGATAGAAAGCTCGTCATGGAAGGTACGGTAGGACTTGCTATGGCCATATCTCTCATACAGATGTTTGAAGGGTATGTAGGATTCCTTCAGGCATCCCAAGTCAGCATTTTTCTCCAGCCCCATCATCTTTAAAAACCCTTTACCAGTACGATTCTCCGGCACCAATAACCCAGGGCTATCCCAAACCAATCCCGCAAGTCCCCCAATTTCTTCTAGGAGTGGTGTCATTTCTATGTCGCCAAACGGAACACGGCCCTTTCACTATCCCAGAACAAAGTGGCTGCCTCGATCAACCTATTGTTTGGCTGAATGTCTAGTAGAAAAGGTAAATTGCCTAAGTTCTTTGTTACGTGTTTCTTGTCACTTGACAAAAGGTCTTCCCACCAATCAAGTAGCAATGGTGGAATGTTTCTGACCATACCGAATCCGGGGAACTCGTGCCTCATTTTTTGCAAAACAAAAAGGTTAGACCCTTCTCCCCCACTGTTGATACCCAATTTTTCCCTATGTATTTTTAATAGGCAAAATACTTTCAAAATAGCATATGCATGCATATATAAGTATGTCCAAATATTTTATTATTTTTCCTTAAATTCTAAAGATTTTTAAATCAATTTATTGCCCTATTTTATCCCTAAAAATCCAATAATAATTTCCAAAATTATTATTTTTGATGCTTCATTTATGGAATTCTCATATTTATGCTAAAACATAGCTAAGATAATTTTTGCATATTTTTACAAATTTATTTAGTATTTTTAAGCTAAATTGCATACAATTGCAATATTAGCCTCTTTTAAGATCTAATTGCGGTTATATTCATAAAAATTAAGCCCAGTATTTTTAAATTGATAATTATAAATTATAAATCCTTTTAATGCCTTTAATTTGTTTTCAGAAATTAATTTGCTATTTTTTATAAAATAAATAAGGGAAAAGTGGCTATTTAAAATCTAGCCCCAATTGCATTTCAATTACAACCTGAATTGGACCTCCAATTTAAACCCAATTACCCCAACCCAATTACAATCTGAACCGACCCAAACCCTATTCTCTAAACCGCCCCACCTACCCGTTCAATCTAGGCCGTTGATCAAAATGATCAACGGCCACCAAACCTCCTTTCCTAATTAAACCAAAGACCCGCAAACCCTTTTCATTCTCCAAACTCCGCCGCCCCTGAATCCCCCCTTCTCTCTCAATCCTCTCTCAGATCCTCTAAAACCCTAGTCGTCGCCATCAAACTACAACCCCAGTATCTCCCAAATCTATGGCTTCCAAGGTCGTCAGAGACCTGTACCCACCTCACATGGTTTCTACGTGTTCGATTCTGTGGTCTCATGACCATATCACGAAGGGTTTTGTCCAGCCTTTGCTCGATGGCTATTCTCCGGTCGTCTCTGACCTTTTCTCCGGCCAGCCATGGCTATTCGAGTCAGACTCTTGGCTCTCATGGCTTAGATTGATGGTTTTCAAAGCCTTTCTCATCATTTGGGGTTCTTCTGAAACGCTAACCTCTAATGTCCTTCCGATTTCTTTTAGATCTGTTTCAGATCGATGTTTGCTCTGAACTTCTAAGCGTTTTCTTAAATTCTCTTTAAAACTCTGCTTTCAAAACTCTTTCTCTTTTCCGATTAGGATTCTCTTGTTAAGTTATTTCAAAACTTTTCTCTGATTTTGACATATGTTGCTATGTTTGCTCGTGTTATCCTGCTGCCTGAGTTTGCATGTTAAAGCCCTAATTTCTTGTGACTGTTTATTAGGCGAATATTTGTTTGCTTGAGTTTTATCCGATTTGTTTGTTTATCCATCTTTAAAATTCTTCTATTGCTGAAAACTCTATGGCTTTGAGTCTGAGACTGTTAGTTTAAGTGCATGATTCGATTTGAAGTTCTTTATTTCGAAACCTCTTGCTCCTTTGTGTGATTCTTCTGATTCTGGGTTTCTATCATCTCTAAAACTTGATTATGTTCGAAACCCTAATTTTTCAAAAGAGGTTTTCCTCACCTGATACTGGGAGATCTTCGCATTCTATGTTTCTTCACTACTGATTCAACTGACTATCATGCTTCGAGTGTTGCAATCTATTGAATTTTCTTTTTGTGCTACTATTGTATGCTATTTCCTTTTGCCAACAGGCTTGGCCTCGCATTTATAATGTTTATGCACCCTATTTATATGCTGATTCTCCTTCTTTGACTGATTTTCAAACTTGTGACTAATTTCAAACTTTTCCTTTTGTGAAATTCTGATTTCGCTTGCCCGTTAAAGTTAATTGATTTCTTTTCCTGTTTTGCCTTACTAAATCCTTTCCAAAATTAGAGTATCTCTGTACCTAGACTCGATTGCTAGCTAAATGTTTTACTACTTCTTTTATGGCAACTGTCAGCCTGCTAACAAATTGATTTCTTTCCTTGTTTTAAGCTGTCAATACCCGTTAAACAAGTGCTCCCTTAATTAAAGGGAATCGCTTGTATAATTGATTCTGAATCATGATTGTTTCCATGTTTGTGGCTTATTACCTCTCTCTCACTCGTTTTCAAAAACTATAAATACCCTGTACTTATTTTCTTTCAACATACGAACACAAGGCATAACACTTGAGTTCAAACACGCACTACACTAAAGCTATCTCTCTTCTCTACTATTACTATATTGCTGCCTTACCTAGCCGGGTGAAAGCCAAGGCTAGGTTGTGGGGAAACTTGCTTGTTTTCTGCATTTTGCATTTCTTACTGGTATGCTCTAATTAAGTTTTCCGCACCAACAACAACATGGTTATTTACTGTTTCTTGCATTCTTTCCTGCCCACTGATTGTGTATTGCCCAGTACCCTTATTTAGCATGTTGTAATTTTACTTCTCCTGTTCTGAATCAATAAATTATGACCTGCGAATCCTAAATCCCTACCCCAATGTGTTTAATACTTGTGGTTAGTTTGGGGCATGACAGTATTGAAAATTATTGTGCATGACCCAAATTTGATCCTCCTAGGATCATAACCTCCATGTTTCCCTTATTTGTTGTGTGTTATGGGTGATCTAGGAATGGGACGGGTAATAGCATGCAATAGTAATCGAGACCAATCCGCGCTTTAGTACCTTAAACGGGGTGGAAAGGGTTGATATAGATATGATGACCGGTGCGCTAATACCACGTGTAGCCCCTCTCTTGTGGAGTGATTATCGGGTATTGCATTGATGTGATCCATATTATAATAAACCTAGGACCCCTTCCCTTTATTTGCAAACTCTTTTTTTTTAACTCTTCTTCCGATTGATCTTTCTTTTCATGTGTTTAAATCTCTTAATATTTGAGCCCATATTTGTCTATTTGCTAAATTCACAATAACTGTCTGGCTGGGAACCACACTAGTGGATCATGAGGGGTTCCTAACACCTTCCCTTCGCGATAATTTTAAATCCCTTACCCTGTCTCTGGTTATCAAAAGCGTAGTTGTAGTTGAATCTTGTAAGGTGTCCTAATGCACCATAAATCATTAGGTGACGACTCTTCAAAAATGCAAAACCCAGTTCCCAAAAGGAACGAGTTGTCCCATACCCAAAAATGTCATAAACCCGATTCTCCCACCGCGAGGAGGGAAAAAAGGGGGTGCGACAGCATGGCGACTCTGCTGGGGATTTTAGGCTTTTTACCATTTCAGACTGTTATTGCGAATTTATATCTCTTTATGTGCAATTACTTGTTTAATTCCTCTAAGCATTCAATTCCCTTTTTCCATTGCAAAACTGACTTGTCTTTTTTTTTTTTTGTTTTCTTTCCTTTACTATTGTTCTAAATTATGAAACTGTTGTATTTACTGCTTTCTTAACGTGCAAATACGTGACAACATGCTTTTAATTGTTTCATAATCATGCTCGACATCATATTCCACTCGTACCAAACAAATCCCATAGCAACGCTTATAATGAGTGGTTGCGCTCTTCCTATATTATTACCCCTGAATCTGGAAAAGGCATATTTGCGGTAAAAGAGTCGATCAACGGTATAGTCAGCGGTTCCGTGCCTTTCCCCCTTGAGTTGTCCGCTCAAGGGTACCAGTCTAAAACCCCATAGAAACCTGATTCCATTTAAATTGTACATGCATCATGGTCAAACCTAGCCGGATCAGTTATGTTGTCCACATAATGATCCTTTAAGATAGCCTTGTTCAAAGTCCACTGGGTTTCCCTAA
Organism: Nicotiana attenuata; assembly: GCF_001879085.1. Taxonomy (NCBI): domain Eukaryota; kingdom Viridiplantae; phylum Streptophyta; class Magnoliopsida; order Solanales; family Solanaceae; genus Nicotiana; species Nicotiana attenuata. The sequence continues at coordinate 22,179 of NW_017677123.1, forward strand.
ACCCAAACGGACATCATCACGTTCTGTGCATTTATTTGGAGAATCAAATGCTTAATGCTAATTGTTGATGTTAAATAGTCAAGTCCAGTGGGGGTAGGGTCTAACCCTTCTGTCTTGCAGATAATGAGGCACGAAATCCCCAGATTCGGCAGAGTTACCAAGACTGCTAAGTTGGTGGAAGGATCTTCACTCCAGTGATCAGACTCTCGTCCGAAAATATCTAGGGAATCTACCTTCCCTCCTGGAAATTCAACCTGACAACAAAATTATAGAAGCTACCACATTGTTTTGGGATTGTGAAAAAAGGGTTGTGTTCCGCTTTGGGGACATTGAGATGACACCCTTGCTAGAAGAAATAGGAGGATTGGCCAGTTTGGTATGGGAAACTCCAGGTTTACTAATGCCTGAGAACCGCAGGGATAGGGGCTTTCTCAAAATGATGGGTCTGAAGAAGAATCCAGAATTGACGTACCTAAAAGAATCCTATATCCCCTTTGACTATTTATATGAGAGGTACGGTCACAGCAAATCCTACCGCACCTATCCTGACGAGTTTGCCATCACATCATTAGGGCATATTCCCGAAGGGTCTTTGTATTCATGTTTTGTTTCCTGGGGTTGATTGTGTTTCCAATGAAGAAAGCAAGAATCCACACCAGACTGGCCATGGTAACTAAGACCTTAATGGAAGGAATTGGCGGGCAACCATTCAGCATTGTGCCCATGATCATTGCAGAAATATACCGAGCCCTAGAGAAGTGTCAACGGGGAGCCAGTCACTTCGAAGGCTGCAATTTGCTACTCAACTTTGGCTCATGGAGCATCTCCAAAAGGGTGACTACCGACAAGAGATTCAACGAAGGGACTGGGACGATCACATCGCTTTCCATCACCCAAAGCGAATGAATTATATTCCCGATATGTTTGCTCATCCGGAGGATGCCAAAGGATGGTTCGAACTGTTTGATAATTTGACCGAGGGGCAAGTACAATGGATGTTTGAGTGGTTTCCAACCGAGGAATTCATCGCCCAATCCAGAGACGCGCCTTTCCTGATATTTATCGGTCTGAGAGGAACATACCCTTACGTCCCTCTTCGGGTTATGAGGCAAGCTGGTATGAAGCAGGTTGTACCCAGGTTCGACAAGATGAGTCACTTCCGGGCTGACTTCCAGGATGATGATAGCCCTTACAAGTGCCAAGCTCAGCATATGTGGCACTGCAAGATCGTCATGGGGAAGGATACCATCGAACCAGATAGATACCATGCTGGTTGTGCTACCTACTATTTCGGCTGGTTGGAGGATAATCATGGTGGTCTGAGCCAGCCTGGGTTTGTTCGAGGTCACAGGGTCATAGACGAAAAGGCCGAGGCACAGGTCAAATACAACCAACTGCGCAAGAGGATCCAGGAGTGCGAAAGCGAGCACCATGAGATACAAGAAGCCAATCAGAAGTTAATTGAGGAATGGAAGGACATGGCTGTCAGTGCCAACAAGCGGTTGGGATACTTGGAGTGAGGCATAGTGGAGCTGGAAAGAAAGTTTCTCAAAAGGGTCGAAGACTGTCAGAATGTTGGGGGGAACGAAGGCGGACATCTAGCCAAGGCCTACCTATTGATGGGACTTCGCGAGATGGGGAAGCTGTTCGACGGAGCCAAGGATGCCGAATGTTGGGAAGGTCCTTCAGGGACCAAGTAGATAGGATTTTATCTTTTCGCTATATAAAATGTAATATGGCCAATGGCCATTAGTGACTTTTATTTCCTGTTATTTAATGTCGATTTGGGATTCGTCTTATTTTCTATCAATAAAATGAGGCATTTAGCATCCTGAGCTCTCCAAATCAACTTGTCGCTAGGCCTACCTCGGGCACGAAGAGGTCCCCAAATTAGGACGCGATTTACATTCTTGCACTATGTGTTTAAATATTGCAACATTTTTGTAACACCCAACTAACTTGGTTACCTTTTTGCTTTATTTTTTGTTTTGTTATTCCCCTCCCCCAAAGGTTAGTTCGAGTACTCTGGCAACGTCATCCTATTCCATAAGATGCAAGGGCCCTCCACCCACTCCTCCTCTATGTCCTGTTAAGAACAAGAACAAAGGCAAAATGGAATATTTGAACAGCGTCAGAAGGGAGAATTCAAGTGAACGGGTAGAGGTCACTAATGGACATGGTACTCAGGTTCCTAAGGAGAATGTATCCCAGCTTGAACAGAAATTGCTAAAATTCCAGGAAGAGCTCGACCAGGTTCGGAATCTGGCAAGTTTGTCATTCTCGCTCAGCACCCCAGATATCACCTTTCCCAATACTCAAAACCCTACACCACCCCAAAACATCCCAAAGCAAAAACTCATCCCGCTCCCCATATTATTCCACCAAAGACCCAATGCAACACTTCCCACACCACAAACAACACCCCATTGCTTCTCCCAGAAATCCAAAACTTCATAAATGACCACTTCCACACCCACCATAACACCCCATCTATGTGGATACCATGCCACTCTCCACCCAACCCATCTCAGGCATACCCGAGTCAGATGATAAAGATTTGCTTATCAGGAACCTGGCTGAAGAACTTAAGAAATTGACTAGCCGGATCCAGCGCATTGAAGGAAACAAGGGAATTGAAGGGTTGAATTATGAAGATCTCTGCATACAGCCCGATGTCGAACTACCTGAGGGGTACAAACCTCCAAAGTTCGAGATGTTTGACGGTACAGGTGACCCTAGGGTCCATTTGAGGATGTATTGTGACAAGTTGGTTGGAGTAGGAAAAGACGAGAGGATCCGCATGAAGCTATTCATAAGGAGTCTAAAAGGAGACGCACTATCCTGGTACATCAGCCAGGATCCTAAGAAATGGTCAAGTTGGGTAGGTATGGCCTCTGATTTCATGGACTGATTCAGATTTAACACAGAAAATGCGCTGGATGTGTTCTACATTCAGAATCTGAAGAAGAAACCTACAGAAACGTTTCGCGAGTATGCCACTCGCTGGAGGTCGGAAGCCGCTAAGGTCAGGCCTGCCTTAGAGGAGTAACAAATGAACAAATTCTTTGTCCGGGCCCAAGACCCACAATACTATGAGCGACTGATGATGATTGAAAGCCACAAATTTTCTGATATCATCAAGCTGGGGGAACGAATCGAAGAAGGCATTAAGAGCGGTATGGTCACAAACTTCGAGGCCTTGCAAGCTACAAATAAGGCCTTGCAGTCTAGTAGTGTGTCCAAAAAGAGATACGTAGGAGCTGTGATGGTTGCACAAAGAACCAAATCTCCTATCAAATATCAAACCTACCCGACACCTCCACTCACATATCAGCCCACTCCGAATTACCAAGCACCCTCACCGCTCGCCTATCAACCATCTCCACCTCCCGTATATCAGCTTACTTCACCCAGATATTCCCAACCCGCGCATGTTTACCAAATCTACAATACTCAACCATCCCGCTATCAGTCACCTCCTACTCGTCAAAACTTCCCTAGACCACGACTAAATTTTGATCACAGGGCTCCCAAACAATATACAGCCATTGCTGAACCCATTGATCAGCTATATGAGAGACTCAAAGCCGCCGGTTATGTCACCCCCATCCCTGCTTCAACCCCTGAGAATCCTTCTCAGTGGGTTAACCCAAACAAATCCTGTGCATACCACTCCAGCATGAAGGGACACACCATCGACAAATGTCACTCCTTGAAAGACAAGATCCAGTCTCTGATCGATAATAAGGTTATTGTGGCAAAAGAACCCGCCCCGAATGCCCGCAACAACCCTCTGCCAGACCATAAAGGCGGGATATTCACATGATTGAAGTAGAGCATGATTGGGATCCCGAGGAATTCATCGGGTTGATCACGGAAGGCAATGATCCAAAGAAGCCAGCGGTTACCCTCAACCCCATCAGGGTCCAGATCCAACCATCTGAGGTCACTGAGGTAGATGTGTCTATCCCTCTTGAGTTCGAAGCAGCTCCATCAGCAAAGGCACCAGCACCATTTGAAGTCGCAGTTTTTCCACCTAGAGAACATGTCCCGTTCGAAGTAAAGGTGGCCGCACCAACCCCAGTGGCGATGTCCGTCATACCGTCGTTCCACACAAAAGTTATACCCTGGGATTACACAGCCGAGGCTAAGAGAAAAGGCAAGGTCAGGTTCGAAGAGACTATTGCAGCACAGGGAATTACAAGAACGGGGAGAGTCTATACCCCTGAATACCTAGCTGAATCCAGCAAGCAGGCCTCCAACCGGCCACCCATCATCGAGACAGGACCAGACGCCCTCTGGAGAAAGATACAGGCCAAGGAGTATTCAGTCATTTACCAGCTGAACAAAACACCAGCGCAGATATTGATAAATTAGGATTTTAACATGATTATACCCCTACTTGCTACTGCTTTTGTTATGAATTACCACAAAATAATCCCAAAATCCTTACAAGTTGCGCTTGAATGCAGGTTTGAACGACAAGATGACAAATGTCAAGATCGGCTCAAAACAGAGTGAAACCTGCCAAGTGTCAAAGACCAATTGAAGTGGGGAACAAGAAGACCTAGCGCGGACCGCACTGTTTTGCCACGCGGCCTCGCTAGGAGATTCAGAGACTGGTTCACTCAAGGGCAATCTGCGCGGTCCGCGCTCCTTTTTACGCAGTCCGCGTAGATGAGATTCAGAGAGATGGTGTTTTTGCCAAAGTACTGCCACACGGCCGCGCTCCATTTATACGCGTGCGCGGATCGCGCAAAAGGGAGCGCGAGCGCGTGGCTCTTAGACTCTTGAACTCTATTCTCGAAGTTGGGACCGCGGACCGCGCAGAAATGGAGCACGGCCTCGCGTTCAGGACGGGCGCGGACCGCGGTATTA
>NW_017677123.1:29696-34065 GCF_001879085.1 Nicotiana attenuata
GATGATGAAAAGACCAGATCTGACGCACAATTGGCTTCACATAACACATCTATCCGGAACCTAGAGGTGCAAATAGGGCAAATCTCTCAAGCCTTAAATACCCGACCAAAAGGTGCGCTACCAAGTGATACGGTAGTGAACCCGAAGGGGGGTAACAATCATGTGATGGCAGTTACAACTAGGAGTGGAAGAGGCGGTGATGTGCATGCCTCGATTGAGAATCAAGTTATGAATGATGAAATTGAGTTGCATGATGATGATGCACCTTTGAATGTTGACAATGTGGTTGAACCAATAGTGACAAATGATGTGCGGATTGATATTGATGATGAGGCCGGGGTAGAGACTCAAGATACCGTGAACCCGTCTAGGGAACACATTATTGATATACCCGAGCCGGCGGTGCCCAAGGCCAAGGCACCCTTGCCTAGACCACCTCCACCATATCCTCAGCGGTTAGCAAAGCAAAAGAACGACAATCAGTTTAAGAAATTCATAGACATGATGAAGAGCCTCACAATCAATGTCCCTTTAGTGGAGGCACTTGAACAAATGCCTGGGTACACAAAATTTATGAAGGATTTAGTCACCAAGAAGCGTTCTATGGAGTGTGAAACAATAAAGATGACGCACCAAGTTAGTGCGATTGTGCATTCTATGGCCCCGAAACTAGAAGACCCTGGAGCTTTCACTATTCCTTGCACTATTGGAAGTGCGGACTTTGCTAAGGCCCTATGTGACTTGGGGGCTAGCATTAATCTGATGCCGTACTCAGTCTTCAAGACTTTGGGAATTGGGCAACCTAGGCCAACCTCAATGAGACTTCAAATGGCGGACCGGTCGATGAAGAGGCCTTTAGGTATAATCGACGATGTGCTTGTCCGGGTGGACAAATTTATATTGCCGGCCGACTTTGTCATATTGGATTGCGAAGTGGATTTCGAAGTGCCTATTATTCTTGGAAGACCTTTTCTAGCTACGGGGAAGGCATTGGTTGATATGGAAGCAGGGGAGTTAACATTCCGTGTGGGTGATGAGAAGGTGGCATTTCATGTGTGCAAGTCAATGAGGCAACCCAATAGTACGGAGGTGTGTTCATTTGTGGACATTGTCACGGCGGTGATAGTGGATGACACAAGTGCTTTGATTAATGTTGAAGATCCTCTTGAAGCCATGCTTCTTAACATGGATGCCAATGATGATGCCGGTAGAGTGGAGTGCGTGAATGCATTGCATGGAATGGGTTCATATTCATATGAGCCTAGGAAACTATCTTTGGATCTTGAAAATCGCAAAACTCCGCCAACCAAGCCATCAATTAAGGAGCCTCCGGTGCTGGAGTTGAAACCACTTCCTCCACACCTCAGGTATGAATTCTTGGGCTCTAATTCTACTCTTCCAGTCATTTTTTCTTCTTTCCTTACTAACTTGCAGGTTGAGTCCACTGTGGAGGTCCTTCGAAAGCGAAAAAGGCAATAGGATGGACTTTGGTGGACATCAGGGGAATAAGCCTCGCATTTTGCATGCATAAGATCATCTTGGAGGAGGATGCACGGCCATCTCTTGAACATCAAAGGAGACTCAACGAGGTGATGCAAGAAGTAGTAAAGAAAGAGGTTATCAAGTGGCTTGACGCCGGTGTGGTTTACCCGATCTCGGACAGTTCATGGACCTCTCCGGTCCAATGTGTGCCAAAGAAGGGTGGAATGACGGTAGTGACCAATGCCAACAATGAGTTGATTCCTACTCGGACAGTTACGGGTTGGAGAGTGTGTATGGACTATACAAAGCTGAACAAGGTGACAAGAAAAGATCATTTCCCACTACCATTCTTGGACCAAATGCTTGATCGTCTTGCGGGCCGGGCCTTTTATTGTTTTCTAGATGGCTACTCGACGTATAATAAAATTCTCATTGCCCCGGAGGATCAGGAGAAGACAACCTTTACATGTCCTTATGGCACCTTCGCTTTCTCGAGAATGCCATTCGGACTATGTAATGCCCCAGCGACCTTCCAAAGATGTATGATGGCAATCTTCACCGACATGGTGGAGGATATCTTGGAGGTATTCATGGACAACTTCAGCGTGGTGGGAGATTCATTTGACGAATGTTTGGTGAACTTGGATAGGGTTTTGGCAAGATGTGAAGAAACCAACTTTGTGCTCAACTGGGAGAAATTTCACTTTATGGTGCAAGAGGGAATTGTATTGGGTCACAAAATCTCAAGGCAAGGAATTGAAGTTGACAAGGCAAAAATAGAGGTTATCTCAAGGCTCCCTCCCCCTACTTCTGTCAAAGGGGTGAGGAGTTTTCTTGGTCATGCCAGGTTCTACCGGCGATTCATTAAAGATTTTTCAAAAATTGTGAACCCGCTTTGCAAGTTGTTAGAGAAGGATGTCAAGTTTATTTTTGATGAGAAGTGCATGGAGTCTTTTGAGCTATTGAAACACAAGTTGACAACAACTCCTATAATCACCGCACCTAATTGGGATTTGCCTTTTGAACTTATGTGCGATGCGAGTGATGTAGCGGTTGGGGCAGTGCTAGGCCAAAGGATCAACAAAATGTTCCATCCTGTGTATTATGCTAGCAAGACTATGAATGAGGCCCAGAGAAACTACACAGTGACAGAAAAGGAGCTATTGGCTATTGTGTTCGCGATGGAGAAATTTCGACCTTACCTTATGGGAGCAAAGGTGATCATACACACGGACCATGCAGCCCTTCGGTATTTGATGACTAAGAAGGATTTGAAAGCAAGATTGATGAGATGGGTGCTACTCCTTCAAGAATTTGATTTAGAGATTGTGGATAGAAAAGGAAGCGAGAATCAAGTTGCAGACCATTTGTCCCGATAGAGGAAGATGGGAGACCAAGTGATGGTATTGAGATTAATGATAGGTTCCCTGACGAGCAGCTTCTTTCCGTTTCTATGTGTGAAATGCGATGGTTTGCGGACATCGCCAACTTCATTGTGACTGGTAACGTCCCGTGTGAGCTCTCTTCCAACCAAAGGAAGAAACTCAAGCGGGATAGTTTGGATTTCTATTGGGATGATCCGTATTTGTTTAGAATTTGCACTGATGGAGTGATAAGGAGATGTGTACCGGAAAGTTAACAAATGAGCATATTGGAGGCTTGTCACTCTTCTCCATATGGTGGCCATCACGGGGGGTGAGGACAGCCTCAAAAGTTTTGAGTTATGGCTTCTATTGGCCCACGCTGTTCAAGGATGCTAGTGAATTGGTGAAGAGATGTGATGCATGTCAAAGAGCCAGCGGTATTTCCAAGAAGGATGAGATGCCCCTCAATACAATTCTTGAGGTGGATATTTTTGATGTTTGGGGCATTGATTTCATGGGTCCGTTCGTGAGCTCTTGTGGTAACACTTACATTCTCGTGGCGGTGGACTATGTTTCAAAATGGGTGGAAGTTGTGGCTCTACCTAACAATGAAGCCCGAAGTGTTGTAGCATTTTTGAAAAAGAGTATCTTTACGAGATTTGGTACTCATCGGGCCATTATTAGTGATGGGGGGTCCCATTTTTGCAACAAGGCTTTCGACTCATTGCTTGCTAAGTATGGAGTTAATCACAAAGTGACCACCCCCTATCATCCACAAGCTAGTGGACAAGTGGAAGTCTCAAATCGGGAGATAAAGAGTATTTTGTCCAAAATGGTGAATGGTAATAGGACCGATTGGTCGAACAAATTGGATGATGCTCTTTGGGCTTATTGGACGGCTTACAAGACTCCAATTGGTATGTCTCCGTATCGGTTGGTGTTTGGTAAAGCTTGCCATCTTCCGGTGGAACTTGAGCACAAGGCTATGTGGGCATTGAGGAAGTTGAACTTGGAATGGGATGTTGCAGCCAATCTTCGAGTGGAGCAATTGAATGAGCTTGATGAGTTTAGATTTCATGCCTACTCCAGCTCGTCTTTGTACAAGGACAAGATGAAGTACCTCCATGACAAGTATGCTCAGGGTAAAGAATTCAAGGTGGGTGACATGGTTCTTCTTTTCAACTCCCGGTTGAGGTTATTCCCGGGAAAGCTCAAGTCTAGGTGGAGTGGTCCATTTGAAGTTGTTGGGGTGACCCCATTTGGTGCTATTGATCTCAAGAACAAAAATGGTGAAGTTTTCCGAGTCAATGGGCATCGTGTGAAGCATTACTTGGGGAAGATTGATGACAGCCACGTGGTGGCACTCCTTCATTTGAAGTGATATTATGGTAAAATACGTCGTGCCGCGACGTTAAATCAGGCGCTTCTTGGGAGGCAACCCATGTCTTTTTCTTTCTTTTTATTTTTCCGTTGTAGATTAGGATTTTTCAACTCATGGTTTGTGAGATGTTGCAGGGTTGATG
>NW_017677124.1:0-34060 GCF_001879085.1 Nicotiana attenuata
ATCCCAATTTTCAGAGAGACTTTATGCACACAGTGACCATTTCGATTGACATGCACTCATGTGAGGTGTTAAGGTATGCTCTTGTGTTACTAGACAGTGAGATGCTTTCATGATGATATTCGCAAGAGAGTAGATTGACTGTTCAAACCATATAAGCCATATACACAACTGAGTAAAAGAGTGACTCGAGAAAGATCGCAACGCTGGGATGCTTTGCATGGAACTTGACACCACATAGGTAAACTTTACGATGGTGCATGTATAGGCACAAGCGAGTAGATGTTGTCCATTTAAATAGAAAGATTCTGTAAGAAATTCATCAGGTATAGTCCCTTGTTGAGAATTTAGGAAAAGAAAGTGGGTAGTATTAATCCCAGAGTCATAACTCCTTTTAAGGACACGATTATAGAACCTAATTCCACAAGAATGTAAATAAGAGGATTTGTAATAGAGTGGATTCACGAATAATGCGTCTCATTCAAAGAGCCGATACACGCAGTGTTTTGTTATTCAACATCTTGTTAAGACCATGTTTATGAGAACTCTTCAATATGGATGTACATATACAATGAGTATAAATTTTGATTTGACTCACTTAATGACTTTAGGTTGGTAGGGCAATAGCTTAATTGATACTCCTCGACTCCACATCCCTAACGTACGTAGGTGACATACTGATATACTACATGATCTGATGGTGCAGAGTCATCAATAGGGACAAGGACACTCTCCTCTTAGCGATAGGTTTTACCAATCCCTCCACAGCTCAATACATTCTCCTAACAAGTCCTTGGGCAATCCACTCGGACTCAATGCTGGGATCAATCCCTCCTTACACGCTTCAAATTCGTGGATTATGGAATCTGTCACGTCCCAAAACCGAGGGACGCGACCGGCGCTCAACCGGAGGACCCTAGTCAAGCGGACCTGGAATTTCCTTTCCTATCCCACGCGTTACCACGTGATTTCAATATACATTATTCCTATGAAATAGCCATTTATAACTTAAGCATAAACTTACAACTTGAATTCATTTCTCCTTTTTATCATTACCATCATATGATACCAAATACTTACAACATTTACCAACGTGGATCACGATTCCGAACCGTACCATTACTTACCCAAAATACATATGTACACCACCCACATTGTGTCTACGGAGCCTCTAAGGATACAAAAGGATGATACAATACTTGCCGGTAACAAGGCTCCGGCTATACCTTACACAAATGCCAAAACAAGACTCCTGAATAAAAGCGGCATGAGCCACGCAGGGCCCCGAGAGAAAAGGGGGTCACCAATTCAGCTGACGGAATGTGAAGAAGTGCTATGGACGGTGGACTGGAGCACTTGCTATAGATCTACCTACAATCATAACACGAATGTAGCGTCCCCGGCAAAAGGGACGTCAGTACATTTGAATTATACTGGTATGTATGAACAAACCTTACCCCATGTAAACTCAAACAATACACAAGTAATGTACAGTAATAGAATCGACAATCAAATGCACATGAAAGGAACAACCAAAGTCAAACAAGTTTCACAATCTCTCCTTTTTCCCTTCGAACTTCATTTCATTACATCAACGATTTCACAACTTTCACATACGTTCATTTCAATAGTGATTTCGATCACTTTTCCACCCTTATTACCTCGGCCACCCTTATCACCCCATCCCACAATTTATCATTTTGTGTTACGGCGCGCAACCCGTTCCCACCGGACAATCACATTTCACACAACAACAATAGTCCACGGTTCAATCACATGGCTTCAGGCCATCCAGAATATCATTTCACAACAACAATAACAATTCACAAAGAGTTTTCATTTGTATCAATTACAACTTCTTTCCGTCATTTACCACACAGCCCTTACCACAAAAACACATTTACACACACATATGGTTTGTAGCCATTTATCTACACCATCATATCGGAACGTTTAACCAACAATGTTCAAGGCATATTAATCGCAAGAATTCATGAAATAGGCCGTCGTGCCTTAACACCCGTGAAGCAACCAAAATTTACAAATAGTCCACATATGTAACACATACCAAATACTCGTACACCAAACAAGGTGACTCTACAAAGGTTAAAGTTAGCCATACATACCTGGAGCCGAATTTCTTTTTAACTTCTACTTTCAATTCACCAAACGGTCTAGCAACGTCAATCTAGTGCACAAGTTAACACATATTTCTTAGAATTGAAACTCACAATTACTACCCGAACATTTTTAGGTTATCAGCCCTTCTTTTGCAAACCTCTACTTCTACCCAATTTCCCTTACTAGGTGTTAGGTTTTAAAAGACACGCATGTATGTTTCAACTTTGTTTTCAAGCATCAATGCATGAGAATCCCCCTTTATGTTTAAACCTGAAATTCAATGAAAAAGGGTTGGGGATTTTACCTGCAAGAATGGAGAAGAAGACAATTACTTGAAATTTCCCGGCTCGGATGGTTTTGAAGAATCAAATTGATGAAGATGAGCTTTCTCTCTCAAGAACCCTCTCTTCCCTCTCTCTTATTTTTTTCAGAAAACTCGTTAAAGGAGGGGTTGGGGTGTTTTATTAAAAAGGGGGTCGGGTTTAAAATTTAGAAAAATAGGTACCCGAGTCGGATATGCGGTCGCACTTTGCGACCGCAGAGATGAAATGCGCTCCGCAGAATGGACCACAAAAGTGCTCCAAAAATCCAATCCTACTGTTTGGGTCTGCGGCGGAAATGCGGTCCGCATACCCATTTTGCGGTCGCATAATGCACCGCATTTTTTACCTCAAATTTGACTGACACATTGACTCACTTTGCGATAGAAATGCGGTCCGCATATCTGTTATGCGGTCGCATAATGGACCGCATTTTGACCTTAATTTTAACCAAACCACTTACTCAATCTCCGGCAGAAATGCGGTTTGCATACATGATTTGCGACCGCATTCTGGACCGCAAAATAACACTTTTCTGGAAAAACTTGGTTCTTTGATTTTTAAATACTTTAGATTAGTACGATGGGTCCGAACCGCATACATGATTTGTGACCGCATTCCCAACACATATTCGGAACCTGACACTACAAGCTACTAGGTTTTGAGCAAAAAAATTTTTACGGGGCCTTACAGTATCAAGGTTACCAATATTGAGAATAAGACTTAGAGAGGAAATCAGCTCCCTAACTTGAGACCGCACGATTGGAGTATCAAAGAAGGGTGAAATTCCTAGATGTCCGAATAGCCTCCAACTTATAGATGTGGTCGACTACACACCGATAAGAAGGACTCTACTAGACACGGCTCCGAGACATCCTAGGACACTTTCAAACCAAAGGCTCTGATACCAAGTTTGTCACGCCCCAAAATCCGAGGAGCGCGACCGGCGCTCAACCGAGTAAACCCGACTGAGCAAGCCTGTTAGGTCTCATTCAACCCAAACTAATTCATGAATAAATAGGAGATGGACTCCATTCATCAAATTCTATAAACATGTCATTAACGATTTCCATTTCATTTTCATTGGCAACTTCATTCACTATATTAAAGGTATTACAAGTTTTATACATCATTGCCAAACATCAATATTTCTATTTTAATTCTAAAACCCGACACTACCCACAACCTGTCTACGGAGCCTCTAAATACAACTGAAGAATAATATGGAAATGCCGGCAACAAGGCTCCGACTATACCTCAAATACAAAGTACATGATTAACAGATGAAACAGGACCCCGAAATAAAGTGGGGCTCACCAAGTCAACTGAAAAGATGATGCAGCACTAGCTGCGACCAACACTGCCTGCTATAGAAACACCTACATCCATTACAAGACGTAGCGCCCCCGGCAAAAGGGACGCTAGTGCCATCGAATAGCACTAGTATGTATGAACAAACTTTACTTTAAGTAGAATCAAACACTGTACAAGTTGAATTCAGTCATGGAAACCAAGCAATGATGCATAGAAATACAGAGAACACAAGTGAGAGTTTCATAGTTTCTTATTTCACCTTTTCATCCTTTTGATTTGCAGTCTTTTAGTGTCAAGTGCCACAATTCTTAATGCCACCGTGTGTTTTTACACGGAGTCCGGTATCTGCCCGACCAGCTAAGCCATCCCAAGTGAGACATATCTATATTCACAATAATGTTCCGGAACCCAATATAAATGCCACCATGTGTACAGCATGGCGTCCGATCTCGGCCCGATCGGCTAAGCCATCTCACTTGGGACATAACCTCTTTCAGTTATTCCTTAGTTCACATTTCTTTCCACTTTCCCATTACATGGCACCACACACCTCTTTATTAGCTTATTTCCAGGCACTTGGATACATTGTTGCAATTCAAATATTCAAGTCTTCCCCTTATTTATTCGTTCATATAATATTATCCTTCATGTTGATAAGTTCCAACATATGATGAATTGTGCACATAATAGGATGAGAACAAACAATCATGATTCACAACTTCAAGCAACATGGTGAAATGGTAAACAACTAAGATAACTAGGGAACATAATCTTTCACCTCAGCACATTAGAACAATCAATTCAAGTATGATCAGGGAATGAACTCATATCAAATGCACGGACACTAACGAGATGATTCTACAAAGATTAAAGTTAGCCATACATACCTCGTTTAAGCTTTCCTTAAGTTACTACAACGTTCCGGAAATTCTAGCAATCCCAATCTACTTTGAGACATAACAAAATTGAACACAATTTAGGAAGGTATTCATAGTTTCAGCTCATTTGAGCATTTTATCAAATACTAGTTGTGCATCTTGATTTCAAATTTCTTTTACAAGATTTCCTTCATTCCCTAACCCAATCTTTACTTATTTATATTCAACAATCTTCCCGCAAAACTAATTGGTAAATGCATGTATACATAATACTATTACACCCAAGAATCATACCTCAATAACCCATATTATACCCCAAACTCGAGATTAAAGTCTAATGTATAGATCTTTACCTCTTAGATGAAGAACATGTGATTGGGTTCTTGATTCTTGAAGATTTGAGCAAGAAATGGGTGATTATGAAGCTAGGTCCCTCCTTTCTCTCTCTATATATGCTCTCATCTCTCTCTAAAATCAGTAGAAAATGACCCCAAAATGAACCCCAAAGCCAATATATTAAAATGGGGTCGGGTTAAAAAAATAGGAAAAATAACCCTCCGAAACCGGGTCTGCGATCGCAAAATGGAGCGCAAAACAAGAATGTGGGCCGCATAATGCACCGGAAAATAGGTGCCCAAAATTGGGCAACACTGGCCCAATTTGCGATAGAAATGCGATCGCAAAGTCAAAAATGCGATCGCAGATTCGACACAGGATCGCATTTTTCCAGCCTTTGATAATTTGATCATAACTTTGTGTAGGAATTCCAAATGACGAACGGTTTGAAGATTTGGAATAGACTCAATGACCTTTCATTTGATACGGTAATTCATCACATAAAACCTTATACATATTTAGATATGCTCGTTCAAAGTGTGGACTAATGCAAGTACCTTTGTAATCTTAGCCTATTATGAAATTTATCCCATTTCGCTTACACATAGGCCCCTCCTTGGACCCCACCTTACTTAATATATGACTCATACACTTTTTTACCAAACCCAATTGATGCCCACCATGTTAATAGCACATAAAATATTATAATTAGCCTACGTGGCACCACGAAATCCTAGATTACTCAGCGATATTTTTCGGGGCCTTACACTTGGCACAGGTTTTTCCATCATTCTGGAGGATAGTATTGATGATAAAATTCTTTGCGGAGGAAGCAGGTCTTGAGCTTACCCTCAATCATCTCATCAGGCTGTACTGGCCTTTTCACCTTCGAGGCCTGTTAACCCGATGATGTTGGTCCACCAGGCCCTTTGTTGTCGATGATGAAGAAGATGGAGATTGGGGATGGATGAGCATATTCATCTGAGTACGGACTGTTGACGATATCCCCGCGGAGTTTCTTCCATTTCCCGAGGAATGGAATTTTACACGTAAGTGGTACACTTTGTGCCTTCGTTGTTTTGCTTATGGAGGAGGCAGGCTCCATAAATTCGCCTTTCTTTCTTTTTCTGCGGCAATTCAATGGATGCCATGCGAGGACCCTGACCTGACGGATTGGGCGTGGAAGTTGTCGACCCACTCTACTTATGATGATCGTAAGTGGCGAGACATGTCCAAAGGTAGATGGGAGGAAAAAACACCATGGTACGTGCTATGTATTTTGCTCCCTTTTTGAAAGGCACTCTCTTTTTATGCGTGCTAACTCCATCATCGTAGGCATTGCGGAGTTCTTTGAGGTGAGATCGTGCCCTATCAGAGAAGGGGAAGGATCTTCAGCTTCTGGGTCGAGGAACAATAATAATAAACGAAAAGGGCCTTCGCGGGGTGACGATGCTTATAGCAGGGTAAGTCTATCCCGGAGGCTCAGAGAGGATGCATCAGCCATGCCTGCATCGCCCGAGATCTCTAGCCTTGGAAAAACAATCCCTCTTTCGCTGCCATCTTCTTTTCCCGTCTGAGGTACCTCGAGGGTAATTTGAGGGATGCTCGAGGCCGGGGGCCGCATGTATCGAGCGACCGTGTCTCAATCGGGAGTGGTTTTACTGGGGTTGAAGGAGCCAGGCTATTAGATGTGCCTTCGACCTTTGAGGAAGCTCAACGGCTCTACTCTGTGGTCAGTTTTGGCCGATTCCATCGGTTCTTTAGCTTTTGCAGTTTTTTTCTCTTATCGGGTTTCTTCTTCGTAGGCTTTTAACAAACTCAAGTTTGAGCTGCTTTGTCGTGAGGCAAGGCTTCGAAAAGCCGTTAATGGGGAGAAATCCTTCAGGCTTCTTTGTGATGAGAGAGAAGATGAGTTGGCATACTTGCGGTATGAGGTGAGTCGAAGTCTGGACTACAAACGTTATCTTGAGGAGCAGGTAATTTTTGTTCCATGGGAGTGCATGTTACTTCCTCTATCTTCTGATGCTAATGTTTCGTTTTCTTCAGTTCCAAAGAAAGACGGAGGACTTGGAATGCCTTCGAAGAGAAATTGGTCAAGCCAGGTGTGAGTGCGATAAGCTAAAGGCTCGGATGAACGCCCAGGTTGCGGCTAAGGGGGATGTTTTGGCCAAGGCTTCCACCTTCGAAGTGCAACTCCGCAACGCTCGTGAGAACAGCTTGGTTTGAACGGATATGATTACAAAGCTCGAGTCTGAGCTTCTCAAGATGAAGGCCGAAGTCGTGGATGCTCGGGCTGAAGCCGAAGTGATTTGAGCTAAGGCTGATAAGAAAGTGGCCGCCCATTTGAAGGATGCTGCCAACGCTCGAGCTGAGCTGTGAGGGGCTCTTGACCGTGAGAGTAGAAGAAAGGAGAATGCTCGCTGCAAATCTCGAAGGGAGACCCTCGAGGAGATCCATGTTAGGGGCTTTGACCTCTCGGAAGAGATAAAGTAAGCAAAGGCGGACATACATGGCGCTAAGTTTCTTCTGTCCGATGCCGAAGATAGCGAGAAAGAGGCCGACGGGCTATAGTCCCCGAGGGGGGCGTAGGTTTAGGTTTTTTTCTTTTCAATCTTGTGTATGGTGTTCCCGAAAGATTTTGTAAATGAAGCCTTATGTACTTTTAGAAGGAAAACCCTTTGGTTCCATTCTTCTTTGCATGTGCACGTCTTTATTTGCTTAGATTTTTGGCGCTTTGTTAATGAATGGCCCAATAAATTGGGTCTTGGGGTAAAGAACCCTTAGGCTTTCGATATGGCCCCGGTACTGGTCGGGCCGGCCAGTAGGCTCTCACGCGTTTGCCTTCAACCATTCTCTACTATGTTTCGGTTCGATATTTAAGTCAGGTTTCGACTTTAGTTTATTGATTTTCATGTTTTGGAATTTTAAGCTGGCCCTTAGGCTCTTACACATTGGGTCGGTATGACCTTTTATATGCGCTGGCGATAGTGGCTCTTACGCACTGGGTCGATACGACCTTTTAGTATAAGTCGGCGTTGAAGCTCTTATGCTTTTGCTCTTAGGCATATTCAGTTAACTTTATCGGGCTCAGTCTCCGAGTCGGGCTTCGACTTGAGCTTACTGACCTTTAAGTTTTTGAATCTAAAGGTGGCCCTTATGCTCTTACGCGTTAGGTTGGTATGACCTTTTATATGGGCTGGCGGTAGTGGCTTTTACGCGTTAGGTCGGTATGATCTTTTATATGGGCTAGCGGCAGTGGCTCTTATGGGTTAGGTCCGTATGACCTTTTATATGGGCTGGCGGCAGTGGCCCTTACGCATTGGGTCGGTACGACCCTTTATATGGGCTAGCGACAATGGCTCTTACGCATTAGGGTCGGTACAACCTCTAATATAGGCTTTCTTCTTCCGTCGTGAAGGACTTTTTAAAATTGTGTTTGCCTGACTCTTCGACGGTTCGATAAAAAACCTCGATTGTGAGTCGTTATGTGGCGACGAATGAGCACCTCGGGAGGTTTGACTCGGTGGCTGAGTGTTTCGAAGCCTATAGTTTGGAGCTGACATGGTCGAAGCTTTTTTGCCTATGTCGAGGGTAGCCTTGTTTAACCGGTTCTTCTCGAAGTACTTTCAAAGTAATTGAAGGCCTGTGATTTTATTGCGATGGTCGGGCATCCCCGAGTAGCGTTAGTTTGGCTGGCATAGCCTTGTGATCGTAGTCATTGTGTTTGGACGGAGCCTTTCAGTCCCCGAGTGAAGTAGTTTTCGGCATCTATATCGAGGGTAGTCCTTTTTAGGGGTCTTATAAGTTCGATATATAGCCTTAACCTTAAGATCGGGATTATGCCTTTTGTATGGTCATATAAATTTATACATGCCTCACTTTGAGGTCTTACAGTTTTGGTTACTTGGTACAAGTATGTTTCATGCCTTGCTTGAGGTCTTACAGTTTTGTTTCTTGGTACAAGCATAGTTCATGCCTTGCTTGAGGTCTTACAGTTTTGTTGTTTGCCTTATATAGGTATTACGAGACCGAGGTTTCCCACTTGGGATCTTACGACCTCGGGTTTTTCATAAGTCGATGGGATGGCAATTGGCGACGGTCCCCGAGACATTAAAAGTTTTCTTGGCTCTGGAGTCGTTTTTGTAGACTTGATGCTGCCTCGTTGAGGGCTTACAAGCTCGAATCTTCCGACCCGGAGGTCAGACCACTTCGAGTTTTTGATGCCAGTCCTCGAGTGTTCGGGACGTTTTTTGGCTCTGGAGTCATTTTTGTAAAAAATACTGAACTTCTTTGAAACGCGAAATGCTTTGATGGAGGGGGAAGTATTCTTTAATTACTTGCCACAAGTATACACGTTTTTACTATCAAGGGCTCGGTTATTCTATACGGACACGGTTTGTTTGACCGTTTGGCCCAGTACATCATTTTCCTATCGAGACCCCATTTAGCACATCTTGGTTTCTCCGAGGAGGTGACCTTCCGGGGGAATGCCCCCCAGTATTCGAGGTTGATCGAAGAGAAGCCTTGGATACTTGTTGAGTTTTCCTTAGGTAGTATATAGGTGTTGCCTCGTTAAAAACCATGTCGGTCAAACCCTTCTTGGGATTAAACGCGATCGAAGGAAAATAGTGCAACGTATGCCTTGAAACCTTAAGGTCTTCGAACCGGACAACGCTTTGACTATTCTGATCGGACATCTACACAATGGTTAGTGTAAGATGTAAATAAAAATGAAGATGGTTATACCTTAGTGGCGATGGCGCTTTGGGCCTCGATATGCTCCAAACGTTTGCTTAGGGGACGCGGTACGCTCCTTTGTTTGTTTTATTCGAGCGTAGCCGAGGATGTGTCTCATGATTGCTACTTCACTGTTTGCTTATCCTTTTGGCTCCTTCGATGTTGGAGGCGTAGGTGTCGGTGCTACATCGTGCACCGCGAACATTTTCCTCGCTGCATGTTGTTCCCCATATACAGTTTTTATGCCATCCTTTGCCGGGAACTTCATCATTTGATGAAGGGTTGATGGTACTGCTCTCATGCAGTGTATCCACTGTCTCCCAAGCAAGGCGTTGTACCTCATGTCTCCTTCGATAACATGGAATTTGGCATTTTGGGTAGTGTCGGCCACGCTGACCTGGAGGGTGATTTCCCCTTTCGTTGTTTTGCTCGCCATGTTGAACCTGTTGAGGACTCGAGACGCGAGCACGATTTGGTTAAGCAGTCCGAGTTGCCCTACCACCCTCGACCTGATAATATTGGCCGAGCTACCTGGATCCACAAGTACACGTTTAATTTGAAATGTATTCACCAGAAAAGAAATTACCAATGAGTCGTTATGGGGCTGCGATAGAGCCTCGATGTCTTTTTCTCTGAATGTTAGGGCGTCCTCGGGTATGTAACCTCGAGTTCGCTTTTCCCTGGTGATGGATATTTTTGTTCTCCTGACCACGGGTTCATGTGGAGCATCGATACCTCCGAAGATCATGTGGATGACATGTTGTGGCTCATGTGCTTCACTCTTCTTGGTTGCCTCTCATTCCCGAAACTGATTTTTGTCTCGGTCGCTAAGGAATTCTCGGAGGTGACCTTTGCTGAGTAGTCGGGCTACTTCTTCCCGGAGTTATTGGCAATCCTCAGTCCTGTGACCGTGTGTGTTGTGAAATTCACACACTAAGTTATGGCTCCTTTGCAAAGGATCTGATTGTACAGGCCTTGGCCACCTGGTGTCTCTGATTTTACCGATGGCGAATACGACGTCTGAGATGTCGACATTGAAGTTGTATTCCGACAGGCGGGGTGCCTCCATCGGCCCTGTGTGCTTATCAAATCCATCTCTGCCAACAAGTCCCCAAGGGTTCTGACCTCGATCCAGCCTTCGATCGTTGAGGGGTATGTTGCGCCTCGGGGCATTTCTTCTATCTTCAGTGTATGGTTGGTATCTTTCTTTGTTTGGCTTTGGCTCCTTTGTCGGAAGCCTGCTAGGATATATCGAGCCCGACGGGGCTCCTAGTTGGTCGTCTTCGACCCTGATCGTTGATTGGTACCCGTTGTAGACGTCCGAACAAGTCACGGCGAGATATTCGACTAAGTTCTGCTTCAGCTGTTTCTAAGCTACCGAGCTTCGCTCGTTCAAATCTTGAGTGAAGGCCTGCACTGCCCAGTCGACGGAGACTGGCAGCAGTTCCATTCGTTCCATTTCAAAGCGAGATACGAACTCTTGCAGCATCTCATTCTCCCTTTGCTTGATTTTGAAGACGTCCGATTTCCTTGTAGCTACCTTGATGGCGCCAGCATGTGCCTTTATGAAGGAATCTGCCAGCATGGTAAACAAGTCTATCGAGTTTGGGGCTAGGTTGTGATACCACATCATCGCCCCTTTTTAAAGCATCTCTCCGAACTTTTTTAGTAGGACGGATTCGATCTCATCGTCCTTAAGGTCGTTGCCCTTCAGCGCACAGGTGTAGGCAGTCACGTGCTCGTTGGGGTCTGAGGTTCCGTTGTACGTCGGAAGGTCGGGCATTCTGAACTTCTTTGGAATGGGTTTTGGAGCCGCTTCTTGTGGAGCGACTTTTGTAAGAACTTCTTCGAATCTACACCCTTCAGGATCGGGGGTGCGCCCGGAATTTGATCAACCCTAGAATTGTAGGTCTCCACCTTCTTATCGTTAGCTTCTATTTTTTTCTCGCCCGACTCGATCCTCTTTGTGAGGTCCTAGAGCATTTTTATGATGGCGGTGTCAGCAGCCGACCCGTTGTTGCTTGATCTTTATGGTACTTGCTCGGCTTGGGGAGCCGTTTCCGGTACTACCGTGCTAAGAGTTTTCTGGTGGCTTTACAGCTAAGCAATCGCCAGTTGTTGTGCTTGTAACATCTCGAATATGACGTGAAGGCTAACTCCTTGTTCTTTCTGAGCTGGGGTTTTTTGAGCTTCTTCTTGATCTCCTTGGTGTATGCTCCTGTTGGTGTAGGAGCTTATTTTGACGTGTTGAGCGTCGCGCGAGACCGCGTCCACGGGAATTGGTTCTTGCGCCTCCCAGGGTTTTGTGGTGGTACACCAACACCTGGAACAACTACACCATTTTCTCCATGGTCCTCAAGATTGTTGTTTTCACGTGCATTTACTAAGTTAGACATTTTGACCTGAAATAAAAGATCTTGGACAAGAAAAAGTATGAAAGATAACTTGCGTTATGTAGTAAACCAGCAAGAAAACAATCACTATTATTTTTAGCCCCACGGTGGGCGCCAAACTGTTTACCTTGAAAATGGTAATAACAATTAGATTTGATTTTGTGGTTCTATAAATATGTGGTTTATTTTCATGCTAGTTGTTATACAATAGATGCTAGGTGAAGGATTAGAAATTAAGATGATAGAGCGTAGATACTGTAGTAATCAAACCGAATGGCGGGTAATTGGGGGCCTCGAGCTTTTGTATTCGGGGCCTCGAGGTCGAGTCGAATGTACTGCCGAGGGCAGTCGATGGAGGATTAACAGTTATGACAGCCTTGATGGAAGCCCTTTATGATCAATAACGAGCAATAAATGAAGAACAATACATAGAACACTATGAATATAAGCAATGAATGTAAGTAGTGAAATCAAGAGAATACGTTGAGTTAGAGAGCAGAGAGAATCTTCATGTATATTCGATTTTGCGTATCAGATGATCTTTACAAAATGACAAGGGTCCCCTTTATAGATGAGGGAAATCTTAACATGGTACAAAATGCATTTTCTGAAAAGACATGAGGTTGGCATAGCCATTTAATGCCACTGTGCTGGCCTGAACTAGCCCAATAGGCTAGGTCAATTTTTAATTATGTGCCTTGGGAACTTCCCGCTAGTGCGTTGTAGCCGTTGGTTTGCACTGCCTCGAGGTCGATTGTTGAGAACCCTCGGGGTCGAAACCGGAGCAGAACTTTGAGCCTACTGGGGGCGATCTTTTTGAGGCGCCTTAGTGATCATGAAATCGGACCACTGATTTTTACCTTATACAAAACCCTTTTTTTTATACTAGGATAGTTTCTAAAGCATGTTTTTGACTTATTTGAGTATTGGTTGGCTAGATTCGACTGTTTTGAAGGTTTGTTCTAAAGGAAAGACAGTTTTGGAAGGTTGAATTGTTCCGGAAAGATGTAACTGTCTTGGTTAACCTTGATTTGAGGAAATTAGGATGTAATTGGGTCTATTTACCAATGTTATATGTGTTGGAGCGGCGTACATGCAAGGTTACGAGTGTATATGTGTTTGCTATGGGTTAATCATGCAGGTAGAACTAGTCTTATTTATATCATGTTGCTTATATGTACCATGCCTTACATGCTTTAAATAGTTCATGAAATTCTTTGGTGTACTCATATTGATAGCTATGTTGAGTTTGTTGAGATTTTGGGTGTTGGAATTCTTGAAATGTTCGTTAGGCTATTGGTGCAAAAGTGATGGCTATCTCTGTTGTGCTGTGTTATATTTAATTATTGTTGTTGATTTTATATTTTCTCATCATCTTCTTTGTTAATAATTTAAGTATTCTTGGTGAGGATGAGTGATATTGTACGATGGGTGATTTCATGATGTGAGGTTGAGAGTGATTGCATGACGGGTGCTTCCGTGCTGTGAGGCTGAGAGATATTGCATGAAGTGTGCTTCTGTACTTGTGAGGAAGAGTGAATATGTAAGGCGGGTATTTCTGTTCTATTTGATATGTTACTTTTTGTACCTTTTTTTTACTATTCGGATTGAGGATTTATCTATGTTGCTTCATGGTTGCCTTGTCAATCTCCTGGACTCGAGTTGTATTAAAAGGCTTGTTTGGTGTTGTTGTGGAAGTAAAAATGATTGCTTACCTTAGTTTATTCTTTTATTATTCCTCATTCTATTTCTTCTTGCGATTACACTTGTTATCTCTCTTGCTATTTAAGTTGAAATCTTACTTGCTACATTCTCTTGCAATCTTATATGTTATAGCTCTCGTTATTTAACTTCACATGTTTTTATACAGGAGCCTTGTCTTCGCCTCGTCGAGGTTAGGCCTGACACTTATGTAATACATTGGGTCGGTTGTACTCATACTACACTTTGGTACTTCTTGTGAAGACTTTGGCATTAGACCTAGTGGTACTCAGAGGGCGGACTAGATTGCATGATTGAGGAGACTCGAGGTAGTGCTACACTCTCATGCGTAGCCCATGATGTCACCCATGGTTTAGACTTTCTATTGTTTATTCATACTAAATAGTGTATTTATAATTTCAAATATTGTATTTAGTAATTATATAGATGCATACCAGTTCTAGGAGGTTTTTGACGGATATTGGTTTTAGTGTTGTTATATATTAATGAGCTTTATCCATTATTATGATATCATGTTGTTTTATGCCTAGTTTTGTTCCTTTATTTTTGTTAAGTGTTGGCTTGTCTAGCAAGAGATGTTAGTAACTATAACAACCCCTTGGTTGGGAATTTATGTCCTGATAAGTTGGTATCAGATCACTAGATTGCATAGGTCTCACGGGTCACGAGCAAGCTTGTTGGAGTCTTGAGGATTGGTACGAAGACATATGTACTTATCTTCGATAGGCTGTAAGGCATTTAGGAAACTTCACTTTCTTATTTCTATATCATGCGACTTTGTTCTATCCTAAAGTTTGAATCTTTCTTCTCTTCTTTCTCACAGTCGTGAGGACACGTGCTTCAACCACATTTGATCTAGAGCCAGAGCTCCAGGTCGTAGCCACTACGAGTGGTAGAGGCCAAAGTGGAGGTCAGGGCAAGGGCAGAGCTAGTGTCCCACCTAGGGCACGTGAAACACTGTTTGCAGCCACTCACGCTCGTGCTAGAGCAGTGTCAATAAGCCTTAAGTAGATCCACAGGTTGAGATTCCGTTTTAGGGTGAGCCAGTAGGACCAACGCATGTTGTAGAGGAGTTTATCGCTACTCTAGTGCTTTAGGATGTCTTGGTCCATATGGTGGGCCTTATAGAGTGTATGGCTCATGCCAGTATGCTTCTTATGGTGCACGTCACTTGTCAGGTCGTGGGAGGAATTCAAAATCCCGCCACTCGTACTTTGGAGTAGATGGCTTAGAGATACTACGCCTCAAGTGTGTTACAAGTTGGGATGTTCATCCTATTACTATTTCACGACCTAAGGATTGGCCCCTGATGTATGTTGATGTGCTGAAGAGGATAAATAAGTTCCAGAAGTTGTTTTCTCCTCACATCAACGGCGTTCCTTCAGAGGATGATCAGGAGTTCTTGGATTGATGTCATGAGATTTTACGTAATTTGGGACTAATTTAGTCCAAAGGGGCTGATTACACCGTCTTTAAGATGCATGGTTCAACCAAGAGCTTGTGGCAGACTTTTGAGATTGGCGGGCCAGCAGGATCACCTCATCTTTCTTGGTCTCAATTTTCACAACTTTTTGTGGAGAAGTTTATACCCCTGACATAGAGAGATGATATGGCATAATCTGTTTAAGAGACTTCAGCATGATGGTATTAGTGTACCCAGTATGAGACATGATTTCTTGAATTGTCTCGCCTTGCAGCTATTTTAATCCCTATTATGAAGGAGAAGGTGCGGAGTTTAATAGAGTGTCATGCTTATGGTATCAGATTTCAAATGGCTAGATAGGCTGAGATGGAGACTTCTTTCACTTAGGTGGTGGAGATTTCTAGGAGGATTGAGCATATTGGAGGACAGGGGAGAGGAGACATGCGATAAGAAGCCTCGTCATTTTGGTGCTTTTGGTGGTGCATCATCTAGAAGCAAGGGTCACATTGGTAGAGGTAATGCTATTCAGCCAGAACAGTGTGGACTTTTGGTTTCTCGCGGCACTTTAGGCAGTCATGGTACCTATGGTTCCCACCAAAGGCAGTCATCATCCAGTGTGCCTATAGCTTCTTTTAATGCTCCCCTGGTACAAAGTTTCTATGTGGTTATTCTGGTTGTAAGGGATAACTTCAATTCAACAACCACGTCATTGGGCATGTTGTTTTGACTATTGTGATAGAAGGCACATCAAGATGTTTTCTCCAGGTTGTAGAGCAGTATAGCACAACAGGGTACTAGTACCATGATTTTGACACTCGTTGCTACACCACCCGCCTTACCAGCTAGGTGTAAGGGTCAGCCAGTTAGCGGTAGAGGTTATCCTAGAGGTGGAGGACAAATTCGTAGGGTTCAGCCCCGTTGTTATGCATTCCCTGGTAGGCCTGAGGTGGAGTCGTCAGATAGTTATTGCATGTATTATCTTAGTCTGTCATAGAGATGCTTCAGTGTTATTTGATCTGGATTCTCTTAATATTCCTATTTTTGTGTCCACACCTCCTAGGATTCTATAGTAGTTGATCCGGTAAACTAGTCTTGTGTTGTTACTATTAATTGTTTTGATACTATAGTTAATCTCTTGTTTACGGATATGGTACTTTTTGAGGTCATTATTGGTATGGATGGATTATCCCCCTATCATGTTATCTTGCATTTTCATGCCATGACTATGACCTTAGTTATACTAGGGTTGCCTAGATTAGAGTGGAGAGGGACCCTTGGCTATTTTTCTAGTAGGGTAGTATCATTCTTAAAGGCTCAACTCATGGTTAAGAAGTTGTGTCTAGCGTATTTTTATTATAATTGAGATTCATTGCGGAGGTTCCTTCTGTGGACTAAGTACCGATAGTAAAGGAGTTCCTAGCAGTGTTTTCGGCATATTTTCCAAGCACACCACCGATAGAGCTATTAACTTTCAGATTTATTTGGTTGCAGTAACTTAGCCATTTTTATGCCACCATATTATATGGCTCCAGCTGAATTGAAGGATCTAAAAGAGAAATTGCAGGATTTACTTGATGACGGGTTCATCAGATCGAGTGTTTCTCCCTAGGGTGTGCTGGTGTTGTTTGTGAAGAAGAATGATGGTTCTATGAGGATGTGCATTGATTATCAATTGTTGAATAAGGTTACTATCAAGAACAAGTATCCACTGCCTCGTATTGATAATTTGTTTGACCGGCTTTAAGGTGCCAAGGTGTTTTCCAAGATTCATTTGAGATCTAGCTATCATCAGGTAATGATTAGGGCTTTAGATGTCCGTAAGATAGCTTTACTCACTATGACCATTATGAGTTCTTGGTGATGTCATTTGATTTGGCAATTGCTTTAGCGGCTTTCATGAATTTGATGAACCGAGTGATCAGGCCTTATTTGCATTCCTTTTTTATTGTGTTCGTCATTGATACTCTTATTTACACTCATATTAGAGAGGAGCATGATAAAAACATATGGTTTGTACTTCAAAATTTTAAGGATCGTCAGCTTTATGCAAAGTTTTTGAAGTGTGAGTTATGACTGAACATAATTGCATTCCTGGATCATCTTGTGTCTAGTGATGGAATCAAGGTTGATCCTAAGAAGATTAAGTCAGTTTAGAATTGGCCTAGACCTACTTCAGCTATAGAGATTTGGAATTTCTTGGTTTGGCAGGCTACTAATGACGCTTTGTGGATGGATTTTCATCGATCGCAGCCCCATTAACCAAGTTGACTCAAAAGAGTGTGTTTTGCCAAAAATTTGGATAAATTTAAATTTATAATGTGGTTTTAAGGATATGTGATTTCACCCAATACCAATTGTTGAATAAGAAAATAAGAGGAAGAATTGAACTGTAAATAATCCAAACCAGTATGCAAACAGAGCTTTAGCCTTGAGTTAAAACACCTTCGAGTGATAACAATATAAGAACATTAAAGATTGAATAAATTGATAATGAACAAGAATACGAGTCAGAAAAGAAAAAAAGAGCTATATTGCTTTTGTTTCAGTGAATAATTATGCCTACAAATGATTGGCACTCCTCTTTATATAGTAGAGGAAACCTAATTATGGTATGTCTCTAATTACAGAAGAAAATCGTGTAAACAGCTAATTAATTGCTTCTGATTTGGTCCGTTCCAAGATTTAGGCCACGATCCTCGGCCAATCACGGATATCTCGCTCCTTCGGTTACTAAGCTATCCCCGATGTTACTCGAAGTCTATCTCCCCTGGCTTCGATTAATACCGACCTCGATCTCGAAAGTGACTTCGATCTCGAGCTCGACGCCTTAGCTCTTTGATGCAACACCCCTGTTTCGATCAAATTGTGAAATCGGGTAGCCCCGATTTCTACCGTATATAGGTAGTCGCCTCGTTTTTTTGGAGTATAACGACAATAAATAAATTGAGTCCTCGATCTTTACCCGGATATTCCATGACACCATCACCGTGACGTATGCAACCGAGGAAACAAAAGCTCAGAAGTTGGCCTTTTCCAAGGAAGACTCCGAGAACTCTAGCGAGTTTGGCGCTGGAAAAGATTCTGAGGGTGAAGACACTTCTACCGATAAGGATTGTGCTGCTTAGGCTTCGTACTTTTCGTAATCTTTTGCTTTTATTTTGAGGTTGATCGGCCCTGTAAAGAATTCTTGATCGGGACTTATAGCCCTTGTAAAAAGGTTTTGAGGAATATATAATGTGTTTCCCTTCCATGGATTCTGAATCTATTACCCTTTTGTGCGGGTCAAAGCGCCTTAGCATAAAATTGCTTTTGAAGGTCCACTTTTTGAGATGGTAATGACCGAAAACAAGTTCTTCCCTCGACCGTTTTCGATCGATGGACCCCGAATGAGCATTTGAACTTGAGTTTAAGTAGCTCTTAGGCTCAATAGCCAATTTACTTGAGCTTAAGGAAGGCAGCCCTTGGGCTTGATGGTTGAGTGAGTGATTGCTCGAACTCAAAATGAAAATAGCCCTAAGGATTTATGGTCGAGTAAGGACATGCTCGAACTAAAGATAAGGTGGCCCTTGGGCTCGAAAGATAGTCCCCAAGTGAGAGTTTTCTCGAACTCGGCAAAAGATAGCCCTTGGGCTTGTATGATCGAGTGAGGACTTGCTCGAACTCGAAGTGAAGTTAGCCCTTAGGCTTTATAGATAGTCCACGAGTGACAGTTTGCTCGAACTCGGGCTGAGATAGCCCTTGGGCTTGTATGATTGTGTGAGGTCTTGCTCGAACTCGAAGTGAAGTTAGCCCTTAGGCTTTAAAGTCGAGCGATGATTTGCTCGAACTTGAAGTAAAGATAGCCCTTAGGCTTTATAGATAGTCCCCGAGTGAGAGTTTGCTCGAACTCGGGTTAAGATAGCCCTTGGGATTTTAGGATCGAGTGAGGGCTTGCCCGAACTCGAAGTGAAGCTAGCCCTTAGGCTTTATAGTCAAGTGAGGATCTGCTCGAACTCGAAGTAAAGTTAGCCCTTTGGCTTTATAGATAGTCCCCGAGTGAGAGTCTACTCGAACTCGGGCTAAGATAGCCCTTGGGCTTTTAGGATCGAGTGAGGACTTGCTCGAACTCGAAGTGAAGTTAGTCCTTAGGCTTTACACATAGTCCCCAAGTGAGAGTTTGCTCGGACTCGGGTTAAGATAGCCCTTGGGATTTTAGGATGGAGTGAGGACTTGCTCGAAATCAAAGTGAAGATAGCCCCTAGGCTTCACAGATAGTCCCCGAGTGAGCGTTTGCTCGAACTCGGGTTAAGATAGCCCTTGGGCTTTTAGGATCGAGTGAGGACTTGCTCGAACTCAAAGTGAAGTTAGCCTTTAGGCTTCATAGATAGTCCCCGAGTGAGAGTTTTCTCGAACTCGGGTTAAGATAGCCCTTGGGCTTTTGTATTCGTTACGGATTTCGGACGTCTCGTATCCGCATTAATTTGACCGTAGTCTCTTTAGCTCGGATCTTGCCCTTTGGGTTTATTTTTCGTTTCACTTAGAGCTCGCCCGAAGTGTCAGTCCCCGAGTGGGGTGGTCGTGGCCTGTAGAATCGAGGGTCGCCTTTAAGGTCTTATGGTCTTGAATTTTAGTAGTTTGATTTCGTTTGCTTTTCGGATGGCAGCCCTGAAGCATGGGGTTAGTTGTTCGAACTTCCATCGTGGTTGGCCCTTATGCATGTTTACACAATAGATCAAGAGTATAAAATAGAAAATTTCTTCTAAAGGCATGAGATATTGGCAAGGAAAAAATACTTCTCTCAATAGATGATTATACATGCGCGCATGTTTGATGTTAGGGCTCGAGTAACCTATACGAGCACGGTTCATTTGACCGTTTGACCTTTATGATGTTTTCCTATCGAGACCCCGCTGTCATGAAGTGATTTCCTTGCAACAAAGTAGACATTCGAGGGTAATGCCCCCTAGTACTCGAGGCTTATTGTTAGTACTCTAAGTCAGCACGAACAATGGTTGCCTCGTTAAAAACCTTGCTGGAAAAACCCACTTGGGACATAAACTGGTCTAAGGGAAAAAGAGTGCAACTCATACTTTAGATCCAAAGCTTCGTGTCGATCCTTGTCGATAGCCTGCAGGTGTTAGTCGAAAAAATAGAAAGGATTGGAATGTGGTCATACCTTCATTCGGATTTTGGATATTTAGCATGATCTTCCTCGGCATCAAGCCCCCATGAATTTTGACCTCGATCATTTCTCCTCTCATTTCGTGCAAAGCCTTAACCATACCCACTGCCTCTATGGTCTCCGTTGTACGATCTCTATTCGACCTCGGCTCTCGATTGATGTCCCTTTTGATTCTATCCATGGGCATGCTAGGATAAACGAACCCCGAAGGAGTCCCCAATTAATCATCCTTGAACCTAATCTTCGACTGATACCAATTATGTACGTCGGCCCAAGTAACGGACAGGTACTCGATTAAACTTTTCTTCAACTACTGTGAAGCTATGGAACTCCGTGTGTTGAGACCTTGAGTGAAAGCTTGAACAGCCAAGTTATCAGTGACCGGAGGCAAATCCAATCTCTCCACTTGGAACCGAGATACGAATTCCCTAATCATCTCGTTATCTTTCTGCCTTACCTTGAAAAGGTCCGACATCCTCGTTGCAATTTTAGTAGCTCCAACGTGTGCCTTTACAAAAGAATCTGCAAGCATAGCAAATGAATCATTATAATTTGGGGGTACGATATGATACCATATGAAGCCACCCTTCGATAAATTCTCCCCTAATTTCTTCATCAGTACGGATTCAATTTTTTCATCCTCCAAGTTGTTTCCTTTGATGGCGCACGTATACGAGGTGACGTGTTCATTCAGATCGATCGTCCCGTTATACTTGGGAATCTCGGGAATACGGAACTTCCCGGGGATTGGCTTCGGAGCTGCACTTGGGGGAAGGGTCTTTGTATGAATTTTTTAAAATCTAGTCCTTCCAACAGCGGTGGTGCCCCTGGTATTACGTCAACCAGGGAGTTGTATGTTTCTACCTTTTTATCATTTGCCTTGATTTTCTTTTCTCCTGATTCAATCCATTTAGTGAGCTCCTCGAGCATTTTTATAATACCAGGGTCAGTCCCAAAATCATTGGCGTTCGATCTCTTTGGTATAGGTTGGGCCCTGCGAACAGTTTCTGGTTCAAGCTCTGGTTCAACCCCACTTGGTGCTCGATGTTAATTCTGTAGCTGCGCTATAGCGGCTTGCCGAGCCTGTAGCATTTCAAATATCAATCAGAGGCTAATTACACCATCTTCTCCGCCCTACGTACCTCGGCCACCTGATCGAACATCCCTACGTACGCTACCTTCAGGACCAACGCCCAGATTTGCATTTAGGGCGACATGCAAACTGACATCGACAGGGTCTGCGACTGATACTCCCTCGTGGCCCGCCTGACGCGCTTCGATCCCTGGGGTGGCTACATTATCGTTCTCTCCATGAAGACCAAGGCCGGTGTCTGTGTGATCAGACGCTGCTTGAGAGTTTGACATGTTGATTCCTGAAATCAAAGACACTTACAAGAACAAGCGTAAAAGCAGTGTATGTTATGAGGATTAATACTAGGCAATCACTATTATCCTTAGTCCCACGGTGGGCGCCAAACTGTTTACCCCAAAATTTGGATAACAATTAAATTTATAATGTGGTTTTAAGGATTTGCGATTTCACCCAATACCAATTGTTAAATAACAAAATAAGAGGAAGAATTGAACTGTAAATAATCCAAACCAGTATGGAAACAGAGCTTCAGCCTTAAGATAAAGTACCCTCGAGGTGATAACACTATAAGAACAATAAAGATTGAATAAATTGATAATGAACAAGAATATGAGTCAGAAAAGAAAATAAGAGCTATATTGCTTTTGTTTCAGTGAATAATGATGCCTACAAATGATTGGAACTCCTCTTTATATAGTAGAGGAAACCTAATTATGGTATATCTCTATTTAGAGAAAGAAATCGTGTAAGCAGCTAATTAACCGCTTCTGATTTGGTCCATTCCGAGATAGTCTGATGAATGTGAGGAGAAATATCAGAAGCTCAAGGTTGCCTCGACCACATTTCTAGTTCTATTTTTGCCTTTAACAATAGGTTCTTATAAAGTGTATTATGATATCTCTCATAGTAGCATTGGGTGTGTTTTAATGTAGGAGGGTAGAGTTATTGCTTATGATTCACGCTAGTTGAAGCCTCATGATAAGAACTACCCCATTCATGATTTAGAGTTGGCAGCCATCGTTCATGCATTGAACAATTGGAGGCATTATCTCTACGGCGTGTTTTAAGGAATTTACAGATCATCGGAGTCTTCAGCACTTTATATGGTTCGAGCTATTAAAAGTCTATGATATTACCATTTTGTATCATCCGGGAAGACCAATGTAGTGGTCTTCTCTTGAGTAGAAAGGTGGTGAGTATGGGTAGCCTTGCATACATTCCTGTTAGTGAGAGACTACTTGCATCAGATATTTAGGCCTTGGCCAATCAGTTTGTGAGGTTGGATGTTTCGGAGCCTTGTCAGGTTCTAGCTTGTGTGGTATCTGAGTCTTCTTTATATGATTGCATCAAAGAGTGTCAGCATGACGACCCCCATTTGCTTGTCCTTAAGGTCACGGTTCAGCATGGCGATACCAAGAGGTTTCTATTAGAGATGATGGGGTGTTACGAATGGAGTGTCGGATTTGTGTGCCCAATGTGGATGGGCTACGTGAGTTGATTCTTGAAGAGGCCCATAGTTCGCGCTACTCCATTCATCCGGGTGTCACAAAGATGTATCAGGACTTGAGGAAGCACACTTGGTGGAGAATAAGGACGAAGGATATAGTAGAGTTCATAGCTCGGTGCTTAAACTGTCAGCATGTGAAGTACAAGAATCAGAGATCGGGCGGTTTGCTTTAGAGGCTTGAGATTCCTGAGTGGAAATGGAAGTGTATCACCATGGACTTCGTTGTTGGGCTCCCATGGACTTTGAAGAAGTTTGATGCTATTTGGGTGACTGTGGACCGGTTGACTAAGTCCACGCACTTCATTCCAGTTGGGACTGCCTATTCCTCAGAGCTGTTGTCTAAGATCTATGTCTACGAGATTCTTCGCCCTCACGGTGTGCCGGTGTCCATTATTTAAGATTAGGGAACGCACTTCACATTGCAGTTTTGGAGTGCAGTGCAGTGAGAGCTAGGCATATAGGCTGAGTTGAGTACAATATTCCACACTCAGATGGATAGAGAGCCCGAGCTCACTATTCAAATATTGGAGGATATGTTACGCGCTTGTGTTATGGATTTTGGTGGTTCTTCGGATCAGTTTCTACCGCTTACAGAGTTTGGCTACAATAACAGCTACCAATTGAGGTTGGTTGGTTTTAGCCGGGTGAGGCTAGGCTATTGGATACTAACTTGGTTCAGGATGCTTTGGAAAAGGTTAAGTTGATTCGGGATCGGTTCCCACGACACAGTCTAGATAGAAGATATCTTCGGTGAAAGTACAGTGGAGAGGTCAGCCAGTTGATGAGGCTACTTGGGAGACCGAGTGAGTGATGTGGAGAAACTATCCACACCTATTCGAGGCTCCAGGTATGATTCTAGACCCATTCGATGACGAACGTATGTTTAAGAGGGGGGAATGTAATGACCCGGCAGGTCATTTTGTGGATTGTTGCCCCATTCCCCCGTTTATTAGTTATCTTATGTTCGTTTGTTGTTATGTGACTTGTCAGGGTGATTGGTTTGGTTTCGGAGATGTTTCGGAATTAATTGGGACACTTAGTCCCAAGGTTGTAAGCCTAAGTTGAAAGAGTTGACCGGAGGTTGACTTATGTGCAAATGACTCCGGAATGGAGTTTTAATGATTTCGATAGCTCCGTATTATGATTTTGGACTTAGGAGTCTATCCGGATATTGATTTGGTGAGTGATGAATGGGGAGTGTGAGACAGTGAGATTGAGTACTCTGATATTGTGAGTGCATGAGTTTACCACTGTGATGCATTACATGTGACATCCACATTTAACATGTGGACATATATATATATATATATATATATATATATATATATATATATATATATATATATATATATATATATATATATATATATATAACAATCCTCATATCAGTTATACTTGGCATATTTTATCAGTGTTGAGCTTAAATTGTTAAACTTGAAAGCATGTCTACAATTCTGTATTGTGTACAAATTGATTATGGGATGCTAATGAGTTATTACTATCATTTCCATGTTATATCGGTACTGTTATTATCTCGATTTGGATTGTACCTTTCTGAGCTCGTTACTACTTTCAGCCCAATGTTAGTCTTGTTACTTATTCAGTACATTAGGTCAGTTGTACTCATACTACACTCTCCAGTTCATGTGCAGATCCAGGTACATCAAGACTCGGTGGTTGCTAGACTTGGAGTAGTACCTGCTTGAAGACTATTGAGGTAGTTGCTATGGCATCCGCAGACCTCGACTCTCCTTCTTTTCAGTTTATTTAGTATTGCTCTATATTTCCAGATAGTTCTATTAGATGTTTTGACTGCATAGACACTTAGTAGCTCGTGTACTCGGTGACAGCCGAATTTTGGGACATTTTGTAGTTGAGTCGGAGTTATTTTTATCGGTTTATTTATGAGATTTTTCACTGTCAAACTTAATATATCATGCTTTTAGTTTATAATATGTAGTTATTTTGTGGTTGTTGGCTTGCCTAGTACTGTGATAGGCGCCATCACGATATGTTGAGATTTGGATCGTGACACGCCCGTCATGATCACAGGAATAACAACACAATCCGCTCGACGTGCTCACAGGCATAACAACACAATCCGCCCAATGTGATCACAGGCATAACAACATAATCGCCCAACGTGGTCATAGGCATAACGATACAAAGCCCGACGAGGACACAGGCATCACGTCCAAATCCTATCACACATAAGCAAATATATAGGAAACATATGTATATGATCCATGAATATCATATTTCATGCTCCTGGACTGGTATAAGTGACATACGACAGTGTATGTATGTGTAACGAGTGCTATCATTGCTCAAATCGGAAAGTGTATCACAAAAATAGCAAATATCAACTTCAATCAGGAGATTAACCTCTATGTAGCCTCAAAAATTGGATCAAATAGCTCATAACAGGGTTATAACTATAAGAAACATCACAGCTTAAAGCTTAACAATCAATTCAAGGCATGTCATAGCCCAAGCACTACCCCGGGCATCGATTAAATACCCCGGTGCTCTCATATGGGCTCAATCCCCACACATATGCGCAGCCATAGCACATAGCTATAACAAATAACTCAGGCAACTAGTGCCACAACCAATCTTAGGTAAGATACTTACCTCAAGCAAGCCAAACAATACTTTAGAAACCCCATCCCGCGTGAATTAACCTATGAAGGGCTCGAAACTAGTCAATGGCAATTCAAAATTATCAAATAATACCAAAGAAAACAAACCCAAATGATAAGGGTCGAAATTTAATAAAATACTCAGAAAATTCGACCCGGGCTTG
This sequence comes from Nicotiana attenuata, assembly GCF_001879085.1. Classification (NCBI taxonomy): domain Eukaryota; kingdom Viridiplantae; phylum Streptophyta; class Magnoliopsida; order Solanales; family Solanaceae; genus Nicotiana; species Nicotiana attenuata. The sequence goes on from NW_017677124.1 coordinate 25,809, forward strand.
CACCCCAGTCCGACAAAACTACAAATTCCGACAACCCATTCGAATACGAGTCCAACCATACTAATTTCATTCAAATTCAGCACCGAATTATCAAAAATCCAGTTATTCACTTTAGAAAAGTTTAGACAAAACACCCCCCCCCCCAATTTCTCTTTTAAATTCATAAATTAAATGCCAAAAATAAAGATGGAATCATGTAATATAATCAAATATGGATAGAAAATACTTACCCCATTCCATATGGTGTAAATCCTCTAAAAATTGCTCAAATATGAGCTCCATAACTCAAAATGTGATAAAATGAGCTCAAGGTCCGAAATAAAGTACTTATATGCTATGCCCCGTGGTACCCTACGCGATCGTAATAGTACACTCGCGATCGCGATGCAAACTCTTCCTTGCCTCAATAGTCTCTTCATAAATGCGATCAACATCCTACGAATGCGAAGACCATCGGGTCTCACAACACCATGAACGCGATCCACAGTAGTGAACGCGAAAGCCTGCAGCCCAACCTCATCCATCACTCCGCGAACGAAATCACCACTATCATGAATGTGATTCACAAATCACTCGCCTGCCACATTCCTTCTACACGAACGTGTTTCTTAAAGCTTGAGTCTAATGATAGATCTTGACTAATCATAACCCTACAAGTCTAAATATGTGTTTTATTTCAAATTCGAGTGCATTTCGACTCTCAAAATCGAAATTTTTATTATTTCAAAACATAGAAAGAATCCCAAAATTTCTCTTTGATTTCCATAATTTTGATGTAAAATCTCATATGAAATCATGAAATAGTGTTGAAAATTGATTAAAATTACTTAACCAATGATTGTAGGTTAAAATTCCCTCTCGAAGCCGCTTCCTACCGAGTCTAGAATTCTAAAATAAGAGAAATGAGATGAAATCCTGACTTTCCTTCCCTTTGTTCAGTTGCAGATGTCGCAATTGCGACACTGGGTTTGCAAACGATGAAATCCTCGCAATTGCGGCTCCTGACAGCTTAAGGGGAAGTCGCAAATGCGATAATGGCTTCACACATCGTGAAGCCTACTGCTCCCATCGCAAATGCAACTAAATTCTCAAAAGTGTGATCCTACCTAGACTAGCCTACTCTTCGCAATTACGAGTGGGGCATCGCAATTGCGATACTTGCTCCCCCACTATTCACTTCGGAATTGCGAGGCTGGTGCATACATTTGCGATAACTGCAGCACCATCACACCAGCAACCCAAAATGAGTCTAATCCTATCTGAAATACGTCTGAAACTTACCCGAGCCCTCGAGGCTCCAAACTAAACATCCACTTAGAGCTGTGATATGATTTCTATTTGATTCAGGATGCGCTCCGCAACGAATTGATAGCTGGTTATTGCATTTAATCTTTACTTGCAATTTCTTTGGGTTTTTACCTAATTTATTTGCATATCTTCCTCATATGATGGTTTGTTGACTGAGCATAGTACATTAAGAAAATTGTGTGCAACAAGGTGGTTTTATCTGAGATTTCATGATTTGATCATAGTACTGTTCTATACTTGTTGAATTTGTGAACTGGTGTAGGTGAGTGGCGAGTATCACTTATACTTCTTGCTTCTATTACCTCGCCGAGGTTAGTTATGGTACTTATTGAGTACATGGGGTTGGTTGTACTCATACTACGCTTGTGCACCTTGCATGCAGATGTTGGAGCTGAGTTGTTGTGGTTGACGATAGATGGCACTGGAGATGTACCTGCCTTACGGATGTAGCTAGCACTTATCCTTGGTAGTTTTAGATTCAACTTCTGTTTATGTACATTCTAAATAGATGTTATATATATTTTCAAACAAGCTTTGAAAATCTAAGTCTTAGTGGCTCATGAATTGTACTACTAAATCCTTGGGTTATTGTACGGACTTCAGTTATTGTTACACCCTGTATGTTTAACAAATTTGATACCGTTATATATATATATATTGGATATGGTATTTTGAGTGGAACATTTTTTTGTAAAAAAATATGGTTTGAAAAATATGATTTTATATAGTTATTAATATTACTACTTTCGAATATGATTTAAATTATACACATAATATGAGAAAGCTTATGAGATTTTCTTTATTGTAAAGATAGAAATTATTCTCTCACAAGAAAAGAAGGTTATCTTTTTACTATTTTAAGAATCAAGCGTACGAAAATTTGTACTCTTTATATGAGATTAGAAAAATTAGAAGTTGAGAAAATATATATATTTTTACATGGATATTTTAAAGAAATAATAGTATATGTATTAATTTTATATGATACCATGATTTATTAATATTTTAATATTTTAGTATGAGGACAAGACTATTTTCGTGGTTATAAGTATTTATGATATGTGAATAATGTTCTAAATGAGTGCATTTTAGTCGTATCATCTCTTAACTTTTGTATTTGAAACACATATACCTAAATTTGGTGACACTATCACTACGTGTCAATTGATCTTGTTTCCAATTTCAAGCGCATACTATGTGCAGAGATTAGAGAGATCCATTTCTTATCACTTCATCTTTAGTTAATAAAAATTCTCTTCATTCTATCTCCTTCTACCTTTCTCTTTCATTGATTTTCTCCTCCAATTTTGGTGTCATTCACGGTATTCTTTAGGCAACCTGCTAAGCCATGACAACAAGAAAGATTGAAGAAATAATGTGTTTTATCCTATCAACTGGCTACAAATGATATCAAATAAAGAAGGATTTTCGAATTGGAGTCTACAACAATCAAGAGATGCTACTGCTTGGCTTACGAAAATTATTCTACTTTCTTTGTTCTTTTCTCGATGTCACGAGCAACCAGATTTTGTTTAGGAAAATATGGGCAGCAACATTTTCTAGAAGTTAAATTATATTTCTTCTCAAAAAAACATACTAAGTTCTACGATTAAGGCGAATGCATAGAAATATAACGATTATACTCACGTCGGTTTCCTTTAGCGGATACGAGTTGAACTCTTGAGCAAGTGGGATAAGACCAGGTATGTTAAGGCTATCCCTTCTTTCTTTTGGCATGATCCAAGTAATGATACGTAAACGTAATGATATTCCATAAGTGGTTCTACTTTTATCAGTTTAAGGATGTCTATGTTATTCATTCCCGTAAAGTGAGTGATATATTACCATAATAACTAGTGTTGACTTTGTATTTACATGAAAACACGTGCTTGGTAATGAGAAGTTCAACAGGAATAACTATGAGATAATACGAGGGAAAACATGATATGGGTAGATTTACTAATTTGAGGTATCTTTTTCTTTCACCTTCACTTATGTTGGTGTTGCAAAGGGGACATAACGTCTGAGGAGTGATTGCGTGAAATGTGTTTTTATAATAATTATTATCACTCGCACTAATTTTGGTTGATGTAGGTAATTGTGAATATTATATGCTTTTTAGGAGTAAATAAGGATTTTATATATAATATAGAGATGCATGAAGTCAGTGTAGGATTAACAAAATGGGTTCGCCCCCACATATAACAGATTACTGTTGAAACGAGCTAATGGTTTCTATTGTTGTTTTCTTCAATATATTCATATGTCAAATTGCAGCAGAGAGCTAACTGAATTAAGCATCTATACTTCAACATATAACAGGTGTAGCTTTACCCTCAATGCACCTCTAGACCCATAATATCATGAAACAAACACACACTGGGATTGATCTCAATATCTGCATTATTACTTTACACAGTACCTCATACCCTAAATTCTACTAGTACTTTTCTTTACCTTTTCATTAGAAAAATAAATTCCTTCATACCACCTGCTGGCTCATGGAAAGGTTAGCACTTTCAAGAATACCCACTATATTGAGTAATTTAAACTTGTTCCAATAATACATGCATCTTCATGCATATGCATTTACCACCGAGCTACGGCCGGTCGGGCAGTCATGCATTTACCACCGCGCTACGGCCGGTTGGGCAGTTATATATTTACCACCGAGCTACGGCCGGTCGGGCAGTCATGCATTTACCATCGGGCTACAGCCGGTCAGGCAGTTACCACCGGTTGGACAGTTATGTATCATTATTTACCACCGGTTGGGCAGTCATACATTTACCACCGTGCGACAGCTGGTCGGGCAGTTACCACTGATCAGTTGGGCAGTCATGCATCATACGATATGGATAATAGTTTCAAAGACAAGCATTGTATATATGTAAGTATAATAAGTATGCATATACGGTGGCCTTTCAGAGATTCAGGTTGATTCATATATGTCTTTAATTAATGTTGACATATTATTATGTTTCAGTTCTGCCTTACATACTTAGTACATTATTCGTACTGACGTCCTTTTGTTTGGGACGCTGCATTCATGCCTACACGTATAGATAATCAGTTTGACGAGTCCTCATAGTATACGAGATTTGCATTCAGCGAAGGATCGGTAAGACTCCGCCTCATTCGGAGTGCAACCGAGGTTATGACTCATCGTGTCAGAGTTTTGCTACAGACTTATGGGTAGGCCGGTACCCTGTCCCATTTGATGTTAATTAGTCGTAGAGGCTTTGTAGACAGAGGTTTAGTTTGTACAGTATGTTGGAGGCCTTAACGGCCCATATGTATTCATGTTTTAAGGACGATAGTTTATTGATACAGTGTTGCTCACTTACAGTTGTACATTACGAGTTGTGGCCATGCTGGTGTTGATACCCCAATTTTTCCCTATGTATCTTTTATATGAAAAACATCTCAAAATAGCACATGTATGCATATATAAGCATGTCCAAATGGCTTATTATTTTTCCTCAATTTTTAAAGATTTTTAACCAATTTACTTCCCTATTTCATTCATATAAAAAAAACCAATAACAATTACCAAAATGATCATTTTTGGTAATTCATTTGTTTGACTCTCTCATTTATACTAAAATATAGCTAAGATATTTTTGCATATTTTTTATAAATTGATTTAGGGTTTTTTTAAGGCTAAATTGCATACAATTGCAATATTAGCCTCTTTGAGATTTAATTGCGTTTATATCTATAAAAATTAAGTCCAGTATTTTTAAATTGATAATTATGTGTTACAAATGATTTTAGTATTTTTAATTTATTTTCAGGAATTAATTTACTATTTTTTATAAAATGAAAGGGGAAATTGGCTATTTAAAATCGCCCAATTATATTTCAATTATAGCCTGAATTGAACCCCCAATTTAAACCCAATTACCCCAGCCCAATTCCTGCTCATAACCAACCCTAAACCGATTAAACCGACCTATACCCGAATCCCCACCTAACCCTTTAAATCCCAGTCGTTGATCGTTTAGATCAACGGCTACCGGCTGCCCTTTCCTTTTTAACCCGAACTGACCCCTAAACCTAATCATTTCCTACCTACAACCGCCCTTGAATCCCCTTCTCTCTCAATTCTCTCTGAGACTCCTACGAACCCTAGCAGCCGCCATCAAATTACAACCTTGATACCTCCTTAATCTATGGCCTCCTATGGCCATTTGAAACCTGTACCAGCCTCCCAAGGCTTCTGTGTGTTTGTTCTTATGGTCTCAAGGTCCGATCTTGAAAGAGTTTGGCCCATTCTTTATTCGATTTCAGTTCATGGCTGTTCTCCTGTCGTCTCTGACCACTCTCCGGCCAGCCATGGCCATTCGAATCAGACCTTTGGATTTCCTGTCTAGATCAATGGCTTCCAAGGCCTTTCTCATCATTTGGGGTTCTCCTGAAACCCAAAGCTCTAAGGTTCTTCTGATTTCTTTTAGATGTGCTTCAGGTCTATGTTTGCTTTGAACTTTCTAAATGTTTTCTCGAAGTTTCTTTTAAGACTCTGCTTCCAAAACACTTTATCTTTTAGGGTTTTCTTGTTAAGCTATTTCAAAACTTTCTCAGATTTTTGACATGTTCTGCTATGTTTACTTGTATTGTTCCCCACTCTGAGTTTTCATGATAAAAACCCTAATGTCTCCTGAGTTTTCCTAGTCTGTATTTATTTGTTTAATTTACTTGTTTGTTATCTCTAGACTCGATTGATGTGGAAAACCCTAGTTTTGGGTTTATTCAAGTTCCTGGGACTACTTATTTGTTTGATTTACTTGTTCATCATCTCTAGACTCGATTGGTTTCAAAACCCCAATTTCATTGGGGTCTCTTCGAGTCTCTGAAAATACTTGTGCAATTCATATGTTTGAAGTTGCTCGACTTGATTTGAAATCCTTTTGTTTCAGCATCTGTTTCTTTATGTGATTCTGGTTTCTTGCTATCATTGAAACTCGACTATACTTTTTCAGAAGGGTCTTTTACTTGAACCTTTGCATGCTTCTGATACTCTCTCTTTTCTCTACTACTAAGTCAATAAAATTGACCTATGTGACTACCATGTTTCGATGGTTCGATGTCTACTAACTTTGTGATTGTTATTGCATGCTGCTTCTCTTTGCCATAGTTTGGCCTCGCATGCCTAATGTTTATGCACTCTATTTATATGCTGAATTCCCTTCTTGAATGATCTTCAATTTTGGACTGATTTCAAACCTTTCTTTGTGGAATTCTGATTGCACTCGTATGTTAAGTAATTGATTCTTTTCCTTGTTTCGCCTTACTAAATCCCTTCCCAAAATTAGTACATTCTTTTACTTAGACCTAATTACTTACTCGATGGTTTTACTACTTCTTTTATGGGAATAATCAGTATGCCTATAAATTCATTTCTTTCCTTATTTTTGAGTCTGTCACTGCCCGTTAAGAAGGTGATCCCTTAATTAAAGGCAATCGTGTGTGTAATTGATTCTGAATAGTGATTGTTTCAATGTTTGTGGCTTATTTCCTCTCTTTTACTCGTTTTCAAAAGGCTATAAATACCTTGTACTTCTCTTCTTTCAAAGACACGAACACTTTTAGTTATGAACACACACTTACACTCAAAAAAAAACTCTCTCTTGGCTTACTGCTACTTGTGCTACTGCCTGTTTAGCCAGCTGAAAGCCAAGGCTATACTTCAAAGTCCTGCTTACTTTCCTTTACTGCACTTTTCTTCTCTAACTGGTATGTTCTAACTAAGTTTTCAGCATTAACGACATGTTTCTTTACTGTTTCTTTCATTATTGTTTGTCTCATGTTTGTATTTAACTAATTTCCATTATTAAGCATGCTGCATTCTGCCTTTTCTGTTTTGAATTGATGTTTCTGTTACTTAATTATCATGGTTTGTGAACCTTAAATCCCCACCCCCAATATGTTTGATTACTGTGGTTGGTATGGGGCATGGCAAACATTAATTATTGTTGTCCATGGCCCAAACTTGATCCTCCTGGGATCATAACCCCCATGTTTCCTTTGTTTGTTGTGTATTCTGGTTGGCTCATAGGCATGCCAGCATCTTCTATTGATGTGCATGCCCAAAGCTGGCCTTTACTCAAGTACACAGGCTCTTTGCAATGAATCCCCAACCCCCTGATCCCCTTGTATGAAGTCACACTGAATTTTTTACTATGTACTATTTCCCAATCACCCTTATCCCTATCCATTTTCCATTCAGTTTTAAATCTCTTTTCCTACACTTCCACTCTACTCTTAGATTTACGTTCTGCCCCTCTTGTGTGAGCCTTGCCTTGGGACCCATGAGTTCCCTCTGAACTTGGACACATAAGGACTGGCATTTCCACACTGCACTCATCTATGTCTGATTAATTAATGCAACTTGGGTGTGAGCATTGCCCTGGGTCCTTTTGAGACCCTTAGGGATCTTTGACACACTCAAGTCTGAGAAAGGCTTTGAAGCAATGGCATCTTAAGGCAGTTTATTCCATAGCTCAGGGAGGAACCAAGAATCAGGCTTCCTCTGGTTATATTTTTATGTATTTTTCTGATGTAATTCAGTACTTCTAGTTTCTAATAATTTGTAACAAACAGCGGGGATGGCTAGTGAAAAAGGGTGGGTAATTATGCATGTCAGGGGTCGAAAATATGCCTATAGGATATCTTGATTCTGCATACTCAGACTCCATTTAGAAACCATGCCTATAGGGTATTTTGATTCTGCATATCCAAACTCCATTTAGAAAATATGCCTATAGGATACTTGATTCTGCATACTCAAACTACATGTAGAAAATATGCTTATGGGATTACTTCTAAATTATGCATACTCAGACTATGTTTAGAAACCATGCCTATAGGGTATTTGGATTCTGTATATCCATACTCCATTTAGAAAATATGTCTATAGGACTGTTTTACACCCTGCATGTTCA
>NW_017677125.1:0-8116 GCF_001879085.1 Nicotiana attenuata
AAAGAAGTTTTTTCTTCATCTCCTGGATCCATCTTGATTTGATTATAGCCTGAATATGCATCTAAAAAACTTAATAGCTCATGCCCTGCAGTAGCATCAATTAATTGATCTATGTGCGGTAAAGGAAAAGAATCTTTTGGACAGGCTTTATTAAGGTCTGTGTAATCTACACAGACTCGCCACTTACCGTTCTTCTTAGGAACCACAACAATATTAGCTAACCAGTTAGGATATTTTGCCTCACGAATTGAACCAATTTTTAGCAATTTTTGAACTTCTTCTTGAATCACCTTATTCTTGAAAGTTCCTTGCTTTCTTTTCTTTTGCTTGACTGGAGGATATGATGGATCTTCATTCAATTTATGGGTCATGACTTCTGGTGGTATCCCTGTCATGTCAGAATGGGACCAAGCAAAACAATCTGCATTAGCTTTTAAAAATTCAATCAATTTACGTTTTACCTCCGGGCTAAGATTAGCTCCTATATACACTTTTCTCTCGGGCCAATGTATAAATAACACCATGGCCTCTAGCTCTTCTATCGTTGTTTTGATGTTCTCGTTCTCCTCCGGTTCTTGAATGGTATCAGGTCTCGAATCCACATCCGTTTGCCTTTGTTCAGGTGAGGTTGACACCGTGTTACCCTCACCTAAATTCTGTAATTGCTATTTGTCTTCACCCTTAACAGTTGAATCTGCAACGGAATTGATGCTTCTAGATGTTTGTTGATCGCCTCTGATTTGACGTATTCCCCATGGAGATAGAAATTTAATAACTTGATGTAAGGTTGAAGGAACAACATCCATCTCATGAATCCATGGCCTCCCAAGAATCATGTTGTAAGCCATTTCCATATCTACGACTTGAAATTTGGTATCTTTAACGACGCCTTCTGCGAATGTAGTAAGTGTTGCTTCCCCTTTCGTTACAACACTAGAGTTGTCAAATCCCGACAAAGTATGTGCTTTTGGAATTAATTTATTCTCCGCTTGCATCTCGCGCAATACTCGTATTAAAATAATATTTATAGAACTACATGGATCAACCAAAACTCGTTTCACGTTAGTGTCATGTACAAGTAAAGATATTACCAGTGCGTCGTTATGCGGAGTTAAGAGTCCCTCGGTGTCTGCATCGTTGAATATAATATTCTCCTCTTCCAGTACATGTCGAGGCCGCTTCCCGTGGGTAATTGTTACTTTTGAAACCTTTTTATATGATACATCGTTGATCTCTTCACCCCCACTTATAACGTTGACAGTTCTCTTGGGTGAAGGTGGTTTTGGAGGCTCTTGCCTGTTCTTCATGTATGCTTGTTTACCTTTCTCACTGAATAACTCAGTGAGATACCCCTGTTTTAGCTAATGATCAACTTCACCTTGCAGAAACCTGCAATATGCTGTTTTATGCCCGTGATCGTTATGAAATTCGCACCAATGATCAGGGTTTCGTCTGTTTGGATTCGATCGCATTTCCTTTGGCCACCGTACCTTATCTCCCATGCTTCTTAAAACAGCTACGAGTTCAGAGGTGCTTACGTTGAAGTTGTAACCACCGAACCTTGCCTTTAGACTTCCATCATCATCTCGTGACCCGCGTGTGTTCCGATCATTCCCGAACCTTGATGAGGAGCCTGATTCCCTGTTTCTAGGTTTGTGATCGTACCTTTGATTATCTTGCCTTGACCGTGAGTCCTTTCCCGCAGGTCCCATATAAGGCTCGTACCTGTTTTTACCGGATCTCTTTTCATTTTCAACACGCCTTGAGCTTACTTTTTCTTCTGTTTTATGTCGTAAAATAATGTCTTCTTCAATCCTCATCTTTGTACTGTATCTGTTGTAGACATCATTCCACGTTGTTGCTGGGAATTCTCGAAGGCTTTCCTTGAGTCGCCTCGTGGCTTCTGAATTCTTCTCATTCAAATTGCTGGTGAAGGCTATGGCTGCCCAATTGTCAGGTACTCGTGGCAATGTCATTCTTTCCTGTTGAAATCTATCCACGAATTCTCTGAGCAGCTCTGAATCTCCTTGCTTGATTTTGAAGATATCCTCCATTCTTTTTTCAACTTTTTGAGTTCCCGAGTGTGCTTTGATAAATAAATCTGCAAGCTCAGCAAAAGAATTTATAGAATTTTCAGGTAAGAGAGAATACCATGTTAGTGCCCCTTTAGTGAGTGTTTCACCGAATTTTTTGACCAAGACTGATTAAATCTCCTGCTTAGTCAAATCATTACCCTTGACTCCTGTTGTAAATGCAGTAACATGATCTCGTGGGTCTGTTGTCCCATCATACTTTGGAATATCGGGCATCTTGAACTTCTTTGGAATTGGGAGAGGGGCAGCACTTGGCTTCCATGGATGTTGAGAATATTTATCTATATCTACTCCCTTGATCACGGGTGGTACTCCGGGTATTTGTTCTATGCGGTCGTTTTGCTCCCTAAGCTGTTTCTGCAATGTTAGCACTAGATTTTGCAAATCAGAATTAATTGGATTACCTGGGTCTCCCTCCTGTGTTTCACTAGGGTTTCCACCGCTGCCTGAATTACCCAGTCCAGAACGAGGGTTCTCCAAAGTATTGTTATTTGGAGTAGGTGTGGGTGGAGCAGCAGGTAATTGACTAACAAAAGCTTGTAAAGCTTTGTTGACCTGAGTAGCGATAAGTTTTTGTAAGTCATCATCCATAGCTTCAGCATTTTCAAATTGATCTCGTTCTTCTGTGTGAGATCCTTCAGGAGTGCCTTCACGAGATTGTCGTGGTGAGTCTCGTAGAGTTTGATCATTTTGCGGATCTCCCTGATTTTGCTGATTGATTGGGTTTCTTTGGATATTGTCATTGTTGTTCGACATAGTTGATTCCACTAAGAAAATCAAGCTGAGATATAATTGATTATCAGATTCCCGGTAACGGAACCAATTTGTTTAACCAAAAATTAGATTTTAGGTCAAAGCTTGAATTTAGAATAACACGGGTTACTGATAATCAGAAAAGAGTATATAAAGAAAGAAATTTGTAAATAATATGATCAGAAAGCAAGTAAATCAAAGTATATTCCAATAGTATTTTTTTCGTGCTTACAGTTGTTTGTGACTTTCCCTTTTATAGCCATTTTGGGAATACAGACTTTACCTTTGTCATAATAAGACAATTATGGGCAATTAATGACTTTAAATGTTACGTTATGCAATCATATATGTTAAATACATATTGTCTAACGTTTCCAGTATTTAATACTCATTAAATGTTGTATCTGAGCTCTTTTTTGCTGTCAGATTCATTCCTTTGACTCTTCACGATCTTTGACCTTTAAATGTCTTGAATAGGTGCGAGCGTTGAATTACTTGTATGGACTGCTCGTGCCTTCTCCTTTTAACTTGTTCGTATCTGTTGTTGCTCGTATCTGTTAACCAACCTTAATTCTTTGATTGTTTGACCAGTCTACGTGTCATGACACGTCACCATATATATATAAATACAAATTTCCCCAATACACTATTATTTTGAGCTTGTCTAATTATAATCATAAGGTTATGAAAGATTAAGGCCACTTCAATGGTCTTATATATGTTCAACTCTGTGTCATACTGTCATTGCATTTTAAGCTAAAAGCTTTTCGTCTATTTTAAGCAACTCCTATAATGAGTTCACATGTAAGAAAGAACATCTCCAAAATTTCCAGCATAATACTTTTCTTGCCACTTGTGAATTGTGATGCCAAATCAGCAAGAATTGGCACGTAAGATATATTTTTTTTCCCCAAAATAATCACAGAGCCCCTAAATATTTATCAAATTTTATAACGAATATGATTAAGTTAACCATATTATATTATCAAACTTTGGAAAGAAAACATTGGGTAAATTGAGAATTAAGTATTTACCTACGTGCATCCTCAACCTCTTAGGAGTACATGGACCAACATATAATATTAGACTAATTCTAAAAAAAGTTAAAAAAAATTTAGCTTACCAAAGAGATCATGGGTTATGTGCCCCATAATTTGGAGAATAAATTCGCCCCTATATTTCGAGTAGAAGAGAAGAATAAATAACGGATGCATCCGGTAAATTACCTACTAAAAATGCACATTCCGAAAAAAAAGTAAATCAAAGAAACACATGACATTTCAAATTTGATAATGACCATCAAGCGTATATGGATTATAATTGCAATACACAAGCTAAGATTAGGGGTTGGGGTTCGAACAATTCAGATTGAATATAAAAATTCCGGTTTGGATTTTCGATTTTTGGATTGAAGAAATGACGATCCAAATCCAATCCGAATAAACTCGGATTGGATCGAATTTTTTAATTGGATTTAGTTTAATCGGTTTTGATATTTTGGATTTCGTATAAGTTGAGATGTTTGTTTTTTCTATGATAATGAACATCCAAATGAAGTATTCACATTAAACTAAAAGTTCCGGATTTTCTCCGCAATCATCCAAATAAAGTATTAAAGTAATGAAATTATCATCAAGGAAATACAACAAAGACATTAGTTAAATGGATAAGAAGTAGCAATAGTAAAATCATGTCCAAATAGAAAGTATTCTGATAGTAACTTAATAATTAATATTAAATACAGGGACGGACCCACGTTTGTTCGAGGGGGTTCAATTGAACCCGCTTCATAAATTTTTTTAACTATTTCTATGTGCAAATTATCTTTCTAAGAGAATAACTCCTACAAAGTAAAGGCCGTTGAACCCACCTCACAAAGAGAGTTCCTTGGTCGAATGGATCAAGCGGATTTCAAATTGTGTAAATGTTTGTGAGATCGAAACCAGATCTTACATTTTTTTTTGTTATATACACTTTTCCATAGCTTTTTTGGCCTTTCTGTTTCTTTATTTTCACATGTTTTAAACTAGGAAAGCCACCTAAACACTATCATACATCACTTTAACATTCTATTATGTAATTCTTCAAAAAAATCATGCCGTGTTTTTTCATTTTTTTTTTTTTTTTTTTTGGTTTAAGAATGGAGCTTTTTTTTTTTTTGGTAGCTAAATTTTTTGTATTAATCACCTTTGAAAACTGTACAAAATCATAGCTAACCAAACATAATTAGCTATCTAAAATCTACCAAATCAGTAACTCTCTACTCTATACAAGTAATTTCTCAACTGAAAGTTAAATTGGAAACTAAAACACAAAACTCTGTAGCAAAATCTTGACTCTTGGGGCTGCTCTTACATGACAGATGTAAGTGACTTCACGCGCAATTGCTTCCCAGTTCCGATACTTCTTTTCAAAAATTCTATGATTCCTTTCCATCCATATAGCATATATACACTCAGCATACACCATTCTGAATATTTGGGCTTGCTGTGATTCCCCTTTGGCTTTTTGAATAGCCCATTTTGTGTGCTGGTTCCAAGTCATTGCTGGTAGCCATTGTAGCCATTGCTGCATTTTCCTCCATATAGCTTTAGTAAATTCACATTCAGCAAAAAGGTGGTCCTTTGTTTCTAGTTGATTCTGGCATAGTATGCATGTAGTGTCCACTGCTAATCCCCATTTCACCAATCGATCTGTTGTAGCTAGCCTCCCTTGTAGTTGTAGCCACATTGTAAACACTGCTTTAGGTCTGGCATCATTCTTAAACATAAGACACTTTCAAGGCACTGGCATCATTGTAGGTAGGAGTTGTTGATAGATTGAGTTGATCATACTCCGAGTAGTTTTGACAATAGGTATCAGATGCAGATGTTCCTTAGCTTCCAGTATTTTCCTAGTGATCCAGCTTGCTTGTGCTGGGATTGGCATATCCCTCAAAAGCTTGCCTTGGACATAGTACGCATGAATCCATCGAATCCACATCTTATCCTGTTTGTGAGCAATATCCCAGCATGTCTTGATTTGAGCAGCTTGGTTCCATAGTTTCATGTTGATAAGATTTAGCCCTCACATTGACTTAGGAGTGCACACTCTATCCCATGCCACCAAAGCTTTCCTAGTGATTGTGTTGCTCCCTGACCATACATAACTCCTACAATAAGCATCTATAGTTTTCAGTACCTTTGCAGGTATAAGAAATAGTTGAGCCCAGTAGGCCTGAAATTCCAAAGAGCACAGATTTGACTAGCTGAGTTCTACCTACATAAGACAACTTTTTGGCAGTCCAAGAAGTAACTCTAGCTGTGAACTTCTCTATTAGTGGTTGCCATTGTAGTAATGTGATCTTCTTTGTTGATAAAGGCACTCCCATATATTTGAAAGGTAAGGTTCCATGAACAAAACCTAAATGGCTCAATATGCTGTCTTGAATCTCCCCCTTAACTCCTCCAAAATACACACAACTTTTCCCCAGATTAGCCTGTAATCCTGAAGCTTCAGAGAACTGGCTGAAACACTTGTGTAGAGCAGTAATAGAAGATAAGTTCCCTTTAGCAAAGAGCAACAGATCATCCGCAAAACTAAGGTGTGTAATACCTAGCTTTGCACACTTTGGGTGAAACTGAAAGGATCTATCTGCCTTTAATTCATTGAGCTTTCTACTTAGGTACTCCATGGCAATTGCAAACAAAAAGGGAGACATTAGATCTCCTTGTCGAAGTCCTCTATCTGCATTGAAAGGTTCACTTGGCTCACCATTGATCATCACAGTGTAGTTTACTGTTTGGACATACTCCATTACCCAAATAATAAACTGTTCTGGGAATCCAAGCTCTGTAAGCATCTGTCTCAGAAATGGCCATTCAACAGAATCATACGCTTTTTGCAAGTCAATCTTTATCATGCATCTGGGTGATACATTCTTCCTTGTATAGGACTTGACCTGCTCATGAGCAAGAATGATATTTGTTTACCCTGGAATCCGGATAACAATTGAATTTATATGGGGTTTTAAGGATCCGTGAACTAAAAGATACAAAAGGTTTGGATTGAGGAAAATAAAAGATAAAGACTCAGCAATTGCTGCTAAAGTAAATAATCGCAGAATATAATATTGCTTAGAACAATTGTGCTTGATAGCGTACAAGAATTGAGAGAGATGGTACTGTAGTGTAATGGTTTCCGATCCCCTTTTTATGGGGTCTTCTCCCCTTTTATACATTCTGATTAAGGGTAAAAATAAGGTAGGTAAATTAATTACATCGTGGATCCCTGTAATTACGCCTTAATGGCCTGAAGTGGTTGAGAAAATCACGTTTGGGCGAGATATCCGGCGACGCTTGGTTATCCGTTACGAGTCCGGCTTCCGACCTTGTGTGTTTCTCCATCCAGTGGTGACTCATATCGAGCTCTGCAACGGTCTCGAAATGACTCGACCTCGGTTGTTGACGTGGCCGTCGTTCTACCTTGCATCCAGGTCGGGTTCGATGGCCCCGACTTGCCCCGGACCGGACCCAACCCGGTCGGGCTCAAGCAAAAAGGGTATCACCCAATACAGATAGTCCCCTCGTTTATTAGAGAGTAATGATAATAAACGATATGATCGGTGACGTGATGCCCGTGACGTATGGCCATACGCCAGCTGAAAAAGCCATCGAGTGCTCTGACCACGTCTGCTGCAGGCATTTAATGCTTCTCTTAATTATCTGTCGCTTCGTGTCTGTAACTTCGCGATTCGTGCCGCCGCCTCATGGGAAAAGTATAAACGACCCTTCCAGGTTCAACATTTCTTATCTTTCTCAAATTTTGCGTTGGTTGTATTTTCTTTTCATCTCTTCGTAAAGCTTCAAGAAATGGCGAAAACTTCACAAAGTGTTCCTTCTAGACCAAGCTCGTCCGCGAGCCCCGCTAGATCTGATGAACCTGCGCCAGAACCCCCATTGAAAGCTTTTACACCGACTGGTTGCTCGGTATCTGCCGACTTCCAGGTTGAGAACCCATCATCGGTCCCGGGCCGCGGCGAACCGGCATCGGAGTATATCAGCCTAATCACTCCCGGTTGCCTAGACCGGGTGAGGGCTGAATGTAGATGGGAAGGGAAAGACCTGGTCGCCCCTTCCCGTGACGAGTCGATTATGACTCACGTTGAAGGGTATCTTAGTGTATATACATATCCCTTCACCTTAGGCCCCTTAGAACCCATTATAGTGGAGTTCTGCCGGCGGTACGAGGTGACCTTAGGTCAGGTCCACCCCTCGATGTGGCGGATCGTA
>NW_017677125.1:9854-10662 GCF_001879085.1 Nicotiana attenuata
CAATCGATTTCAGGAAGCTGAGGCTAAAGTTTCCCAAGCCGAGGAGACTGCCAACGATCTGGTGGCCCAATATAGGGCCGATGCTGATGCGGCCAACCAGCAGTCAAGAATGTTAGCCGAATATGCGAAGTGTCAGGCCCGGCTTGAAGTTCTTACCGAACTCCAACGTCGCGGTTTCGATCTTGCATCGGACGTCACCAAAGCCGCCGAAGCTGAGGACGCTTCGAGAAGGGCGACGTTCCCCGAAGAATTCGAGGATGGCTCTGATTGACTCCGGGAATAGGCTATGCTTTGTTTTGTTTTCCCCTCTTATGTAATTGCTCCGGTAGCGAGCTTTTTTATGAAACCTTGCCCTTTGCCATCTATTGCTCCTTTTTCAATCTTGTTATTACTTTGCCTTTTATCTTTTTGGAACGATTGTAGTCCTTTATGTTTTTCGAAGTAGTCTCCGAGTGAATGTATTCGAACTCAGGTGAACTTCGACCTTTGGGTTTTCTCAAGGCAGTCCCCGAGTGAGTTGATTCGAGCTCGGGTAAAAAAATCAAACCTTACGTTTTTCAATATAGTCCTCGAACGAGTTTATTCGAGCCCGGGTGAAGTCTAACCCTTAGGTTTTTTCGAAGCAGTCCCCGAGTGAGTTTGGTCGAGCTCGGGTGTAGTTCAAACCTTAGTCCCCGAGTGAGTGTATTCGAACTCGGGCAAAATTCAAACCTTAGATTTTCACAAGATAGTCCCCGAGTGAGTGGAATCGAACTCGGGCAGAAAATCCAAACCTTAGGTTTTTAACAAGATAGTCCCCGAGTGAGTG
>NW_017677125.1:15283-16150 GCF_001879085.1 Nicotiana attenuata
GTAACTCCGCCCACGTCGATCATCAGAGTTATTTCCCCTCGTGTTGTCTCCGTAGCCATATTAAATCCATTCAATACTCTTACCTCAG
Organism: Nicotiana attenuata; assembly: GCF_001879085.1. Taxonomy (NCBI): domain Eukaryota; kingdom Viridiplantae; phylum Streptophyta; class Magnoliopsida; order Solanales; family Solanaceae; genus Nicotiana; species Nicotiana attenuata. The sequence goes on from NW_017677125.1 coordinate 15,372, forward strand.
AAATTATCTGCCCTGTCAGTCCCAACTGTTCGACGACCCACGACCGAATTATGTTAGCCGAGCTTCCGGGATCGACCAAGACACGCTTGACTTTAGTGTCTCGGACCATCATGGATATTACCAAAGCGTCGTTATGGGGTTGTGCTGGTCCATCGATTTCCTCGTTGCTAAAACATAGTGTTCCCTCTGGTGCATAATCCCGGATCCGTTTCTCCCTTGTGATCGATATCTTGGTACGTTTCAGTATTGGTACTTGAGGTGCGTCTTCCCCTCCAATTATCATGTTTATGGTGTGCCGGGGTTCCTTCCTATCGGCTGGTCGATCTCGATTTTCGTAATGATTTTTGGCCCGATCACTGAGAAATTCTCGAAGGTAACCTTCATCGAGCAACCGGGCAACTTCCTCCCGCAGTTGCCTGCAATCTTCGGTTCTGTGGCCATGTGTGTTGTGGTACTTACATATTAACTTGGGATCCCTCCTCGATGGATCGGACTGTACGGGTTTGGGCCATCGGGCTTCTTTGATACGTCCGATCGCCGACACCAAGGTAGCCGAATCGACACTGAAATTATATTCAGCCAATCGGGGTGCTTCCTGTCTATCGACGGCTTTCCCGAGGTTGGCCTTCGGTAACGGTCTTCTGTTCCTCTCATAGCCGCGGTCGTTCCTCGTAAATTTAGGCCTCCTATCATCCTGATACGGCCGATATCTTTCCTTGTTCGGTCTCGAATCTTTGTAGTTTTCCCTACGAGGTCGATCGAAATTCCTATGTGTGGAT
>NW_017677125.1:24624-25135 GCF_001879085.1 Nicotiana attenuata
ATGGATGGGAAAGAACTACCCAATAACTGGAATATAGGCCACTTGAAGAGATACTACTGCTAAAGGTAAGTCTTCTTTCTTCTTCGCTTCCATAAATTTTTTGAGACTTGTCCGATCCTAACCCGTGCAGGTCGATGATCGGTCGCTAAGACAAGTTCGGACATCGGAGAGACTGAAAGCACGAGCTGCACTCTTTTTTCCTTCGACCGTTTTTGTCCCAACTCGGGTTTTTCGGCAAGGTTTTTAACGAGGCAGCAAGAACATCGTGCTACTACAAAGGTATCTAAGGGTAAATCATTGTATACTAGATCACCCTCAGAAGAAGGCGAAGGTCAATAAGAATAAATGTAAGGGTCAAACGGCCAAAGCGAGCCGTGCCCAACTAGCCTGACCTAATCCGCCCGGATCAGTATGATGTATTGACTATTACTGCAATAGACAAAGACTATCTGATGCATATTCACATACATAACCTAAAGATTTTGTTCGACTCTTCGGTATGCTTTCAAGT
>NW_017677125.1:28724-34019 GCF_001879085.1 Nicotiana attenuata
GTGTAAAAGCTTTCAATGGGGGTTCTGGCGCAGGTTCATCAGATCTAGCGGGGCTCGTAGACGAGCTTGGTCTAGAAGGAACACTTTGTGAAGTTTTCGCCATTTCTTGAAGCTTTACGAAGAGATGAAAAGAAAATACAACCAACGCAAAATTTGAGAAAGATAAGAAATGTTGAACCTGGAAGGGTCGTTTATACTTTTCCCATGAGGCGGCGGCACGAATCGCGAAGTTACAGACACGAAGCGACAGATAATTAAGAGAAGCATTAAATGCCTGCAGCAGACGTGGTCAGAGCACTCGATGGCTTTTTCAGCTGGCGTATGGCCATACGTCACGGGCATCACATCACCGATCATATCGTTTATTATCATTACTCTCTAATAAACGAGGGGACTATCTGTATTGGGTGATACCCTTTTTGCTTGAGCCCGACCGGGTTGGGTCCGGTCCGAGGCAAGTCGGGGCCATCGAACCCGACCTGGATGCAAGGTAGAACGACGGCCACGTCAACAACCGAGGTCGAGTCATTTCGAGACCGTTGCAGAGCTCGATATGAGTCACCACCGGATGGAGAAACACACAAGGTCGGAAGCCGGACTCGTAACGGATAACCAAGCGTCGCCGGATATCTCGCCCAAATGTGATTTTCTCAACCACTTCAGGCCATTAAGGCGTAATTACAGGGATCCACGATGTAATTAATTTACCTACCTTATTTTTACCCTTAATCAGAATGTATAAAAGGGGAGAAGACCCCATAAAGAGGGGATCGAAAACCATTACACTACGGTACCATCTCTCTCAATTCTTGTACGCTATCAAGCACAATTGTTCTAAGCAATATTATATTCTGCGATTATTTACTTTAGCAGCAATTGTTGAGTCTTTATCTTTTATTTTCCTCAATCCAAACCTTTTGTATCTTTTAGTTCACGGATCCTTAAAACCCCATATAAATTCAATTGTTATCCGGATTCCAGGGTAAACACAAGTTTTATTGAGTAACTTTGTTTCTTCGATTTTTGATATCCACACTCGGTCTTCGGCCCCCGAACGCGATCCCAGTTTAATCCCTTGGGCTTTTACTCAGACTTCATGGCTCCAACTTCCTGCAAGGCATAAAATACATAACAAGTGCAATACACTACTTTCAAGCTCAAACAAAAGTAAAATGCAGTAATTAGATTGCAAACTATGAGTAAAACACGTGATTCTAGCCTACCATCAATGACCCGTTCCAAACACCGGTCCACATGAAATACCTTGAGCCATAATGCTCAAAATCAACATCCATACGCAGATCAATCAATAACACATGAAGTGCATAACCATAATTATGGAGAACAGATAACACAACATACCCCCAAACAGGAAAAGACCATAACCAAGGCACAATCAACCGTTCAGCACCCCAAAAACCATCTCGCTTGAATTCCGCTACAAGGCCCAAATAGAACCGCATCAAGCGTGAAAATAACCAACAGTTCACAACCCAACGTCGCAAAGAAGAATAACACATGGATTACATTAGACACGAATAAGATCAACTCTAATCGACGACACATCCTTCAACAATAGTTGTGTTGAGTCAACAAATCGAACCGGTATAAATACATATCCTCCTTCGGCCTACCAATGAGCCCCCAAATCAACTCCGGTCCTCCCAAAATAGATAGATAACCTTTGAAAAGTCCACAATAACCCATCCACAATACATACACTTAGCCGTCAACCTCTTAACATACCTTCACTACTCGCAACCGAGGAACTACCTGCCTCTAAGAACCCTTCTGGTCTTAAAGTCCCTAGAATACACGAATCACCATATCCGATCCTAACTTGACCACTCAAGTGACTGACACATCCTCATACACAATCATCTCACGAGAAATACTTTCATAATTCTTCTGTACCACATAGCAAACTCTCAATATCAGCCATTGATTAACTAAGTGATTAGCGCAATACCAATGAAGTCCGAACTCAGAATACAGTGCACCTTCTGAAATGTGCCCTCTTCTCGGTGATACCAAGTAGTACCAGCATGCATCTAAACATCCGAGACCGCTTATGCTGTCTAAAATTCATGACCCTCCTTTCAAAACTGAACAACAACCTTGTACATGCAAACCTCAATCTTACATGACACACCGCATCTATTATGCCATCGTATGAAAATACGATAACCCCATTATCAACTGTGAGTCACAAGAAGAATACATACTCAATTAGATAGAAATCTTCCACTTGATTCTATCTAGGAGAAATCACAATGCACAACAAACTCCTTATGTATGCTGAAAGTATCCATCCAAGCCGTGGTCAACACCATCAAGAACTTTCCGAAACCATGTACACATAACCAAGCCGTCAAAACCGAATTTCTCTAACTCAACCAAGTGACGCAGGTCACCAAGCCCAAGAGTATTTCCACAAACACCTGTAGAGACCCACCAACTCATAAGAATCAAAAGAACCGATTATATCCATTATCATGTTGATCCGATCTACCACCAAGTTGTCCTATTTCTTCGAGTTCCTTCTGAATTGCCTTCAAGTTAACACTTCTCCTTGCCAGGACACTACGATTCGTAACCCAAAGATCACTACAAGATATCCTAGCATGAAACCGTAGTCGCCTCTACGCCCATAAACTAGTGTATTCCCTCATAAGCACCAAAAGTACTGCATCTGAGATACCTACTTTGAAAAGACCTTATGTGAATTTAAAGATGTTTCCTTAACCTTTACGATATTGAAATGTAGAATCTATAATGATACAAAAGTACCGCGAGTCCTAACACCATCCAATGCAATGTCATATCTTAGCCTTTTACAAATTTCCAAAATTCCTCAAATGCCACATGTAAATCTTGAACCCAGTAGAACCTTCTCGGGAGTCATCCACCCTATTCAAATCTCAACACACCACCAAAATGAGCCAACAACCTATGACCCAATAACACACCAACATCCAAAGAATTAATCTACACCTATAAGAAATCGAGTGAATCCTTTTTCTTAGTACATTACATCCATCACGAACAGCAAACTTAAATCATTAGAAGTTTTCCATATATCCATAAGGTGTAATACTTCATGCATCATGAATTTTCCTTACCAGTGTCATCCTCAAAATAAACTTCTTCAAGTCATAACTCATTCTCAAACATATGCAAATCAAAGGCACGTGAGAACGAAATTGCAAAGCCAAGTGTCTTACCAGTTAAACGGACAGTAAGAAAGAACAAAAAAATTCCACAAGAACCCAGAATCTTAATGCATCAATGTTCCCAAGAGCTTCAAAGGAGCCCCGGGCAATGCTCGCACCAAGAAAAGGTTGAATAATAGGATCCCAGTGGCCTTGGCTTCCAGCCGACCAAGAAATAAAGCACAGAACAAGAGAATGAAGGAATAACAGAACAATAGCTTTGAAATTTTTAGTGAAAATCTAGCGATTAAAGTCTGTACATAAGAGGAATAGGTGGGGTTTATATATTAGTAGAAATCCGTCAAACAAACAAGGAAATACTGTAAAATCAACATAAATAAGGAAATAATATCATGCAAAATCAGTAAAAGTCAGATTAGGGAAAAATTAGGTAAACCCTAGTTGATAGAAATCGGGAATTGGCCGGAGATCTTGGCTAATGGGTCCCATATAGCCTTTCTATGATGCATATGGACGAGATATCGTCCAGATTTTTAAGGGTGAAGCTAATCTCCCTTGATTCAAAGATTTACACTTGCCAAAATAGAGCAAGTACTTATGTATTACCGAAACCGAGTAAGAAACGACGAGACAGAGCATAAATGGAAAGGGAATCATAGAGTGATTCCATGTTGAGGTCAGATTTTGGATAGAATAAGAGGGATGGCTGCTAGGGTTTGAGAGGAGAGGAGAAGAGAGGATTTAGGGGAGGCGTCTAAGGAGGAATGAGTTAGAGTTTGGGTTATGGAGATATAAGAAGAAGGGTTGATTTATTAAGGGTCGTTGATCATTTGAGATCAACAGCCAGGATCAACGGGGAAGTGGGGTGGGTTATTAACAACGGGTACCGACTTGGTTTGTAAAGGGTCATTTGGCTTTGGACTGGGGCTCTGGGCTAAAGTGTTGGGCCAATTTGGTCCGAGAAATCACTCAAAATTGGGCATGCCTTTTAATAATTTATAAAAATAATTAATAAATGAGTAAAAAATATTTTTTATGCACTAAAATTATTAAAAATAATGATTTAGCATTATAAAAATATAAAAATGTTATTTTTGGCACAAATAATATAAATACGGAGCATTTGTGTATGAATATAGCCTATTATTGCAAAATTAGATAAATAGCTCAAAAAATGCTAATGTAATTATATAAAAATATTTGAAACATGTATTATAGGTGCAAATAATAATTTTAGGTAACTAAATCATCGCAAAATAATTTGAAGGAGTAATTAATAATTATTCAAACAATTAAATGCAGGAAAGTTAATTTAAAAGCTCTAAAAATTATGGAAAATTATGTAAAATACTAGTAAAGATTTATAAACTAAATGATGATGCAATATACTATTTTGAAAGTACATATATACAATTTAAAAATATGATGGAAAAATTAGGTATCAACACAACAGTTGCCCCTTTTTACCCAGGAATGATGAAAGAGTTGTCGGGTAAAGAAATGATGACCGGTTTTGACCGAATGGGATGTTCTTAAAAATAGAGGCCGAACTCCGGTTTCTGAGTTGCCTACATATCCCTAGTGTTACGGGAATCAGGTCGTGCGTAGTTCTGGATCCAACGGTGAACGAAACCGGTGGAGTTGTTATAGGAATGGTGGTATGTTTCGGAAAGGGTTCTTTTAGGTAGGACAGTATTGGATGAATTTATGCGGAGTCATGAATGTGAATTTGAGACGTTATGGATGTACCACAGGGCAAATATCTGAACGGTCATGGAGTAAAGGTGGGCAATTACTGGTGGTTGGTTACATTTGAAACAATTGCAATATATGAACGTTATGAACGGAAACCGGAGCAAAGATTGCTCCCGTTTGAAGAACGGTTACTTCTTGGATTACCTGCAAAACTTAAAACACGATGCATGCAAATATATATGGGTTATTGCAAGAAATTAAACATGATGCAAATTCTCTTTGAACCATGAAAGTTGTCTTTGGACGGTGAGGATGATGTCCTTGGACCATGACGTCCTGGGCCATGAATCGTGAGATAAGGGATTCAGTAGGCCATGAAATGATGTTCGTGGTCCATGAAATGGTGCCTCTGAACTGTAGACGTCTT
>NW_017677126.1:0-717 GCF_001879085.1 Nicotiana attenuata
TCTCAGGATTTTCTGACTTATGAACCAGAAACGATATGCCTTGCTATTGGTTACATATCGAATAAATACACAATCCACCGTTTTTGGACGTATCTTAACCCTTTTAGGTTTAGGAACTTGTACCTTAGCTAAACACCCCCACACTTTGAAGTATTTCATGCTGGGCTTCCTTCCTTTCCATTTTTCATAGGGAATGGACTGTGTTTTACTATGAGGTACACGGTTGATTATTCAGTTAGCTGCAAGTATAGCTTCCCCCCACAAATTCTGTGGTAAACCAGAACTTATCAACAACGCATTCATCATTTCTTTCAACGTTCGATTCTTTCTCTCCGCAATTCCATTAGATTGTGGAGAGTAAGGGGCAGTTGTTTGGTGAATAATGCCATTTTCCAAACATACTTCTTCAAAAGGAGATTCATATTCTCCACCCCTATCACTTCTTATCATTTTGATCTTTTTGTTTAGTTGTGTTTCAACTTCACTCTTGTATTGCTTGAAAGCATCAATTGCCTCATCTTTACTATTAAGTAAATAAACATAGCAATATCTCGTGCTATCGTCAATAAAAGTAATAAAATACTTTTTCCCACCACGAGATGGTGTTGACTTCATGTCGCAAATATCTGTGTGAATTAAGTCTAAAGGATTTGAATTCCTTTCAACGGACTTATAAGGATGCTTAGCATACTTTGATTCCACACATATTTGACATTT
>NW_017677126.1:3307-34012 GCF_001879085.1 Nicotiana attenuata
GCGAGGGTTCATTCTCTTCAACTCCTTTTAAGAGCTTTAAGAAGTGATTCTATATATACGCACACAAATGTAGTTGTCCCTCACCAATGAGGGACAAAATGCAAGACATAAGCTCACTTCTTCAAATTTTCATTTTTCCCTCCATTTTATTTTCCTCCATTTCCAATTCACACTTTTATACTTTAAAGCCCAATGGGTTAAAAGTCCAACAGGGTGTATAGATTCAAATTTGGTAACCACGGTAACGGATAAGCAAGACATAGGACGGGGTCGATCACGATACAGCGACTGACGGTCGTCCTCATGAAGGCCGACGCTAGAAGCGGGCAGCTGAGATAGGGTAGTAACGGTAACTTAAATTCAGAAATAGGCAGGAAGAATATTCCTTTGGATATTCTTTATGTTGTACTTTTTTAGGGTTTTTTGGGGAATGTCCCTTATAAATAGGAAGGGATGGGGAACAAAAAGAAGATCTGCCTTTCTGGACAAAGAGAACACTCTGTAAAAGTTGAAAGAGGAATATACAAAAAGTTATCTTATTCATATATTCAAGCATATATTGTTCAACCGATATCCATAAATCTCAAGATCCCATATATATTTTGGATCTCTCGTCACGTCACCATCAGAGTAAAGGAATATCCTAATCATAAAATCATTGGGTGAAAGTTCTTTTTCTATTACAATCTTTGTCATTGCATACATTTATTGCTCATTTATACTATCATCAATCATAGGAAATTAAGTCTACTTCTCAATGCTCTGAATCCCCACGCATCACGCAGAAACGCCATTTTAGTAGATCTAGGGTTTATTAAGTTCAACTAAGATTCACCCTTCTAACTTATCATTAGTTGGTTTAGTATTTATTTGCTCAAACAATTTGGCGCCGTCTGTGGGGAGTTTTTTAGTTGAAACTATAGTTCTTTCTAGGTCAAAAAGAAAAAAGAAAGACAAACATCTTTCCTTAGTTTGCACATACTAATAATGGCAGGAAAAGGAGATGCAAGACTGAAAGCAATAGCAGGCGTCACTACCAACCTTCTAAATACCATCAACACAGATGATAGAGGAGACAACGAGAATGCAACACCAAACGTCACGCCCAGACGGAGTGCTTCACCTCCCCCTCACGAAAGCGTAACAGTTTCGCGCGAGAGGGGAGCCTCCACGTCCGCAGTTGAAGAAGCACCACCAACAGTGAAAAAATTACTGGAAGAGTGGCGGACAAGCACTCTAAACAATATACTTGACAGATCCGTTCAAAGGAAGAACAGAAACACCGCTCAAGCGGATACCACAACAACCACTAGCGAGCAGCCCGCCCCTAAAACAGGTAACACTAACACCACTGTTGATGCAGGTAACGATGCACTTTCAGCCGTCCTAAAGAAAATGAAAGAAATGGAAAACGAAAACAAGGCGCTCCGCTACTAGATGAGGGAGCATCATGAAAGGGTCGATAAAATACCAGGCGCCCCAAAGTTACTGCCAAAACGAGATGTTGGTCGATTCGTCGAATAGTCGTACAGCGAGGAAGAAGCTCCACAGGCCATTCCCAAAACCTTCAAGATGCCGCCGTACCTGAAGATATACGATGGCAATACAGACCCCGAAGACCACATCGTCCATTATGTCACAGCGGTGAAGGGCAACGATCTTTCGAAGGAGCAAGTACCATCAGTGTTATTAAAGAAGTTTGGTGAATCCTTAACGGGGGGAGCCCTAACCTGGTATTCACAACTGCCGGCGCGATCGATAGCGACATTCGAGGAAATGGCAGACAAGTTTGTCACCGCCTATGCAGGGGCTAAGAAGGCAGAAGCCAGGGTGAACGACATATTCGCCGTTAGGCAATCGCTGAGGGACTCAGGGACTTCCTCGCCCGGTTTAACAGGGTGAGAATGAGCCTACCAAATGTATCAGAAGGGATGGCTGTAGCGGCTTTCCAGAACGGGTTGAGTAGAAACAGGTCGAGGGCAACCAGAAAACTATTAAGCAGGCTCATGAACTACCCTCCCACCACTTGGGAAGAAATTCACAATACCTATTGCACCGAGGTAAGAGCCGACGAGGACGACCTTAATGGTCCGACCCAATGGCTGACATCAGTTTAAACAAAGCCGAGGAAAGATCATCTTAACGACGGTCGAAGAGATCAATCAGGACCCCGTATCAACCGAGAAAGACATCAGCCTTACATCAAAACAGTCATCCCAGCGTCTCCCCGACATGTAGAAGGGCGCCTAGGCCACCCACAGGGACTCAGCAGAACGAAAGAGGTATGCCTCCACTCTTATCCACTCATAATTTTTGTGTTTCCCCTTCAGAAATAGTGTACGCACTAGAGAAGCTCGGCACAAAGGTGAAATGGCCACAGAAGATGAAGTCCGACCCCAGCACGAGAAAATCGAATGTCCTCTGTGAATTTCACCAGAAGTGTGGTCATAAAACTGAGGACTGCATAGCTCTATGGCAAGAGGTAGTAAAAATGTTGAACCAAGGGCACCTGAGGGAACTAATGAGCGACCGGGGACGGGCGAACTTCGGTCGCGAACGTGAACAGCGCACAAGGACCTCCAAAGCCACCCTCCCCCACTCGCACAATCCAAATGATCGTCAGCGGAGGCGACGAGGCAGCGATCAACCATGTGAAATTCACCACTACACACAAACTCAAGCGGTCGATCACTCACAAACGGTATGATAACCTAGAAGACAGTATCATCTTCGACAAGTCGGATACCAATAGTTTGACTTTCCCTCATTTCGATGCTCTTGTTATTACTTTACGTATTTTAGATACCGATGTGAAAAGAATAATGGTAGACAACGGAAGCGGCGCGTGTATTATCCATCCTCGGGTCCTCGTACAGATGAGACTCGAGGACAAGATAGTACCGCGTTGCATAACACTAACGGGTTTTAAAAATGCAGTTGAGCGAACTTCTAGAGAAATAACGCTACCCGTTCTAGCCGGGGGAGTCACCCTCGAAACAACGTTTCATATCATGGACCAAGATACAGCCTACAACGCCATCATAGGACGGCCATGGATACACGCCGTGTGGGCCATCCCGTCAAGCCTATATCAAGTAATCAAGTTCCCTACCCCATGGGGAATATTCAGCATCCGAGGCGAACAACGCACATGCTCAAGAATGCTATCGTATCGCCCAGGATTGCACGTACACCCAACAACTAAAGGGAGCAAACGCGGAAGCATAGCAATTAACACTGTCGGGAACCAAATCCGACGTATAGACAGACGTCATCAAGGATCCCGACATCATGGAAGCCGCTGAGTCAACGATAGAAGATCACGATCCCGTCCAACTAGACAACAACGACAACACCAAAAAGGCTTATATCGGGTACAAACTCTCAGAACCAGGTAAATTTCATAAATTCTTAATTGACAATGCCGACTTGTTTGCCTTCTCCCATTCAGATATGTCGGGCATCCCGAAAGACATCGCTACGCGCAAGTTGAATGTCGACCCGCTCTACCCACCAGTGCGGCAAATCAGGAGAAAATTCAATGTCGCAATCAACAAGGCCGTCAGCGATGAAGTAGATAAGCTACTCACCAACGGTTCTATCCGAGAGTCAAAATATCCCCAATGGGTCGCCAATGTGGTTATGGTAAAGAAGAAAAATGGGAAATGGCGGATGTGCGTAGATTTCACAGATCTAAACAAAGCATGCCCAAAAGACTCATTTCCCCTGCCTCACATCGACCAACTCATTGACGCAACAGTAGGGCACGAGCTGCTGTGCTTCTTGGACGCCTACTCGGGTTACAACCAAATCCTAATGGAGGAGGAGGACCAGGAGAAAACTACTTTCATCACCCATCAGGGAACGTACTGTTACAAGGTCATGCCATCCGGGATAAAGAACGCAGGGGCCACATACCAAAGGTTGGTCACCAAGATGTTTAAAGACCAACTCGGGAAAACAATGGAAGTTTACATCAACGACATGTTGGTCAAATCAAAAAGGAAAGAAAAATCACGTCGGCCACCTTACAGAGGCCTTCAATATACTAAGACGGCACGGTATGAAACTAAATCTCAAAAAATGCGCCTTCGGCGTAACCTCAGGCAAATTTCTCGATTTCTTGGTATCACAAAGAGGCATCGAAGTTAATCCAGACCAGATCAAGGCCATCGATGGAATACCTGAAGTGTTAACCAGCCAAAAACAGGTGCAAAAGCTGACTGGCCGAATAGCCGCCCTGTCGAGATTCATCTCACGATCATCCGACAGATGCCACAAGTTTTTCATTGTGCTGAAAAAAGACAACGGGCTCCAGTGGAATTCAGAATGCATCGAGGCCCTGAGAGAACTAAAGACATACTTTTCCTCGCCCCCACTACTCCCCAAAGCAGAACCTGGCGAATGCCTCCTAATCTACCTGGCCGTTTCAGAAGTCGCGGTAAGCGCGGTGTTGGTCTGCGAAAATAAAGGTACGCAATCTTTGATTTACTATATCAGTAAAACCCTGATCGACGTCGAAACGAGGTATCCCCACCTCGAGAAATTGGCTCTGGCACTGGTCATAGCTTCACGAAAGCATAGACCATATTTTCAATGCCACCCCATATCGGTAGTAATGACCTTCCCCCTTTGGAGCATCCTGGATAAACCCGAATTGTTGGGAAGACTAGCCAAGTGGGCCATAGAATTGAGCGAGCACGATATAACATATCAGCCGCGGACAGCGATAAAATCGCAGGTACTCGCCGATTTCGTCGCCGACTTCAGTGCCAAAATATTGTCCGAGGTCGAGAAGGAAACACTTCGTACCTCTCCAGGGCGACCCGACCTCTGGGTCCTTAACACCGATGGCGCATCTAATGCGTCGGGATCTGGACTAGGACTTGTACTTGAAGTCCAACAGGCAAATTTATTTGCCAATCCATATGGTGCCCTGAAATGACTAACAATGAGGCCGAGTATGAGTCCGTAATTGCAGGATTAAAGCTAGCCCTCAAATACGGAGCACGACGAGTCGTCCTCAGATGCGATTCACAACTCGTTGTCAACCAAGTTACAAGGACTTTCCAAATCAAGGAACAAAGGCTACAAAAATTCACAAACTACTTCCAGAATTCGATGAATGTCGACTCGACCAGATACCTCGGGCACAAAACATCGAAGCAGATGGCCTCGCCAAACTGGCAGCAGCAACCAAAAATATCACCAAGGAGAATGTGGTCACCCTCCTCCACTCGTCAATAGACCAACTTGAGGTACATTCAATAAATCTGACTTGGGACTGGCGCAACCGCATCATGACATACTTACAGGAGGGAGTACTCCCTCAAGACAAAAAGGAAGCCAAAAAGCTTCGAATGCAAGCGGCCAGGTACAACATCTTAAATCACGACCTATATAAGAGAACGTTCAGAGGCCCCTTGGCGAAATGCCTAGGGCCGAATCAGACAAGGCGCGTGCTCGAAGAAGTACACGAAGGCCATTGCGGTGCCCGTACAAGCAACAGAGCCCTCGTCAGATGCCTCATTCGGGCGGGATATTATTGGCCCACCATGAAAAAGGAAGCCGCAGATTATGTCAAAAGATGCGAACAGTGCCAAAAATACACACCTATGATACATCAAGCGAGCGAACACTTCCACTTTGTTACTTCGCCATGGTCGTTCATCAAATGGGGAATCGACATCGTCGGACCCCTCCCAGCAGGGCGAGGTAAGATACGTTTCCTTTTAGTTTTAATTGACTACTTTTCCAAATGGGTGGAAGCAGGTGCGTTCACCCAAATACGCAAACAAGAAGTCATCGCATTCTTATGGAAGAATATCATATGCCGTTTCAGTATCCCTAAAGAAATCAGTTGTGACAATGGGCCCCAATTCACCGGGAAAAAGACCACCGAGTTCTTCGAAAAATGGCACATCAAGAGAATACTCACCACGCCTTGCCACCCCGCAGGCAACGATCAGGCCGAATCCTCCAACAAGACAATACTGAACATCTTAAAGAAAAAGCTCGAGGACGCTAAAGGGTTATGGCCGGAATTTCTACCAGAGGTACTATGGGCCTACCGCACCACGCCGAAAACAAGCACAGGCGAACCGCCATATTCACTAGTCTACGGGACTGACGCCATGATACCTGTTGAGGTCGGAGAACCCAGCCTAAGGTACTCCAATGAAAGTGGACAGAACAAAGACCTCGACGAGGTACAAGAACGAAGAGACATGGCTTACGTAAGAATGGTAGCCCAAAAACAACATGCAGAAAGGTACTGCAACAAAAAGGTCAAAGTACAACCACTCAAAGTCGGAGACTATGTTCTCAAAGCCAAAATACTGGCAAGCAAAGATCCGAAAGAAGGCAAACTAGGAACCAATTGGGACGGGCCATACAAAATAACTACAGCAGCAAGCAAAGGAGCATTCCAACTAGAAACAATGGAAAGAAAAATACTACAAAACAATTGGAACGTCGCTCACCTCAAATACTTTAACTTCTGAAAAAAGGACGCCCCCGAAATTACTCTTTTTCCCTCACCCGGATTTTGTCCCAATTGGGTTTTCTCGGGGAGGTTTTTAACGGGGCGACGAAAGGTACGTCTCGAAGTTTATAGTATAATTCATCGCCCCGCCTGCCGATTGTCTCTCCAGGCCGAACAATGAAGGGACTAGACAGGAAAACTTCTCCAATATATGTATGAAATGGACATGTATAGTATTCTCCAATGAATGAAGTAAAGCAACATTTTGTTCTCTCCACCAAGACATTATCCAATGAGTGAAATAAAGCAACATTTTATTCTCCATTGTTTTTTGAACATTCGACCTCACTCGAATTACATAACATTCGACCTCGCTCGAATTACTTAACATTCGACGGCTCGAATTACTTAACATTCGACCTCGCTCGAATCACTTAACATTCGACCTCGCTCGAATTACATAACATTCAACGTCGCTCGAATCACTTAAACATTTGACGTCGCCCAGAATTACTTTGTACGGCCTTGCCCGAATTACAAAGATCTATGATCGACTACGCCAAAACATTACACAAGGGGCCGAAAGCCAGAGACACCACCACTGAAAACAAAAATAACAATTCGGAGATACACAGCAAGGTAATCATTCCATTACAACTGTTATATTACACAAGTTTTTTACAAAGGGCTCGAATCGCCCTCACAAAAATAGCAAAGCAAAAACAAAATAAATACAACGGCCCTACACCGCGTCATCTCCCGTGGCATACTCCTCGTTATACCAAGAATCGGAGGCGAGCCTGTCCGCATCATCATCATCAACATCGTCTCCCCAGGTGTACCGGGATCATAACCACAGGCCTCACGGGCTGCACGTGCTTTAACACGTGCACCCTCGAGTTCTGCCTCGAAAACCTTCCCGTCAGCCTGCAGGGACTTGTACACATCAAGATGGTCCTCGGCAAGAACCCACATCTCATACAACTCCCGCGGCACGAAGGGATCAACTGAGGTATGAGACGTAGAGGGTTGCGACTGCCGTCGCACTTCCTCTGCCTTTGAAGCAATAATATGTTCGTTCAATACGGATAACTCCGCCTCCAGATCTTGGATCCGTTCTTCTAATCTCGTTACCTTGAGCAACGACGTTTCCACCTCATTGTCCCGCTCAGACCTACAAACACGGAGGGCGTCTTCCAAAGCCGCTACTTCAGATACGGCAGTTAGATTGCCCTATTCAGCACGAGCCAATTCATCAGCCTTAATGCTCAATTCACCCTTCAAATCGACAGCCTCCGCCTCTCTTCACCCAAGCTCGGCAGTCAAGGCAGCCACCCGCTCTTGAAGGTCACCGTTCTCGGCCGTCACCCCCTTGCTCACCTCGAGCTCATCATCCTTGGCCTTAAGGGCCACCTCAAGTTCACTGCATCGACCAATGGCCCTCATCAGCTCGTCATCCCGTTCTTTCAACTCTTCAACCTTCTGCACCAACTCTTCCTCTTTTTGCTTAAGCCCATCGCGAAACAGTTGAAAATCGCTATCTTGAGTGAAGACATAGGCCAATGTACGGTGCTTGGTGCGGTACTCTTTGTACTTAGAGGCCAACTTCCCAAAAACGGTCGTCGTGCGTTCATCCCTCCGATTGCGCTCAATCTCCAAAATGAGAGTCTGACATGCAGAGAAAAGAAAGTCAGCTTACGTAGATCACACATACAAAACAAATCCCAACAAAAAAAAGGAGAGAAAACACTTACTCGCAAAGCCATGCCAGAAATACTCCGCGATAGCTCCACATCACTCATCGCCTGAAGCGTCGTGTTCTCTGAAGCGGCGCACAAAGGGGCAAATGGCGACACTGCCTGCTCGGAGTTCGCTAAAAGATCGTAACCCACGGGAATAATTACGTGTCGGTTAGGACCCTCCGTCCTCACTTCCACGCGGGTCTTTCTCTCCAAAAAGGCCCGCACATCTTCAGGATCGATGTCCGAGCGTGAACCATCGTCCTCCGCAAGCACCGCTCCATCCTCTCCGGCGGCAGACAATGCGCCAACTTCAGCAGCTCGCACAGGTCCCCCGCCTTGGCATGCCTCTTCGACCCTAGGGGACCTCCCCGCCAAAATAGCATCCGCCATAAAAACAGCCCCTGTGCCTGACCTAGGCGAGGACGCCATTCTCGAAGCAACGACTTTCTTCTTTTCAATGCCGGTGGCGACGACCTTCCCAAGCTCCACCCTCCTCCTTTTTCTCAACGGCGACTCCTCCCCGTTGGAAGACTCATCTACGAGGTGGTAGGTAGGACGCGAAGAGATCTCGTCCCGTACTCGACATCCCTAGGAGGGTTCCTTGTTGACAAAGTTTGAGTACGACCTCCACGGGTGGACTCGGACAAAGTGAATTGCATCCCTGCCGAGGCAATAGCCTGGCGAAACGCGGGGACTGGAGCTTTCTTTTTGGAAGTCCGTCGACCTGTCACCACAAAGAGGTCATATCAATAAATGATAGCAAACAGCCGAAGGTCGGAGCAAAAGTAACACTACCAGACGGAACCTTCGGTCCAAAGAGTTTGTAGAAAATGGCCCAATCTCGGATCCCCACCATGTAAGGTAGCATGCGAGCAACCCAACTCAATGCCGACGATGGGAAAAGGTGCACGCCTCTCAGCTGCATGAAAAAATCACAAATGAATAAAAACCAGAAAGAACAAAAGTAGATAACAAGCGTACGTCATCGACACCTACGGTTATGATTCCACTGCTCAAGAAATCCAGCAGGGTCCGACACCAAGTGCTCGGTTTTGATGAAAAAATACTTGTGCCAAAACTTCCGGCTCGCCCTGTCATCCGTTCTAACCACCAGCCCCCTGGTCCCGTGATGCCGCAAATGTATCATGGTACCTCTATGAAAGCTCGGGGAAAACAAATATAAAAGGTGGCGGATGTCAACCTCACACCCAGCCAACTCCGTATACTTCGTCAGCATCAGAATTTTTTTATACAAGTACGGAGACAACTGTGCCGGCAGACTTCGTAAAACCGACAGAACTCCTCCGTTAGCGGAAGAAGAGGGAGAGTATGACCAATCACCAAAGGATACACATAAAAAGCACAATATCCAGGTTTGTGGACCTCTACGATGTCCCCCCTGCTGGAACCATCTCGACGTGAGAGGGAATACGGTATGTAGCTCGGAGTTCATCTATATGAGATGGACCGGTTTCAGAGATCACCGGAACGGGAGAAGGAGCAGGTTCCTTATGGCAATCTTTCCTGGATAAAGGGTTTCTGGGAGTATCTCTTCTACGGTAGAAAAACTATCACCCTCCTCAGCCACGATATCCTCGCCACCGGAAGGAGGGGCCACTGACAACGGAGTGGCATCGGAAACTTCGTCATGTGCGTGAAGGGTTCGGGACATCTCGATAACAGAAGGTGTGCTAGTAAACCTAAAAGGAGAGACGATGACTAAACAGGAAGATGAGAAGCAGAATCGCAGAAACGGAGCTAAGAACTGATAAAGTGATCAAAGGAGAATAATGTACATACAAGGAAGGAAATAGAGAAAATTTCTGAAAAAACGAAACCCTTACCTATTTATAGGGCTGGGTGGCGCGAGAATCGAAGCAAAGGATTGTCAATGGCGCTAAAACCAAAGCGACAAGCATACAGATATTGTCTCGGGAAGATGCATAATGATGACGCGCGTGGTAGTGACGTCACACCTTGATAACCATGCCAATCAGGATTCCGCAGGTTATGTCGTTCTCTCGATCTTAGTCAAACTGGCGCAATATAATAGCCAAATTCTCCCACGACGGAGACGAATGATGTCCGCTTTATCGAGGACGTGCGAGGCTACGACCTCAACAAGCGGAGGGACTAACTGTATAGGTCGAAATTTTGTAACCACGGTAACGGATAAGCAAGACATGGGACGGGGTCGACCACCACACAGCGACTGACGGTCGTCCTCACGAAGGCCGACGGTAGAAGCGGGCAGCTGAGATAGGGTAGTAACGGTAACTTAAATTCAAAAATAGGCAGGAAGAATATTCCTTTGGATATTCTTTATGTTGTATTTTTCTAGGGTTTTTTGGGAAATGTCCCTTAAAATAGGAAGGGATGGGGAACAAAGAGAGGATCTGCCTTTCTGGACAAAGAGAACACTCTGTAAAAGTTGAAAGAGGAATATATGAAAAGTAGTCATTCAAGCATATATTGTTCAACCGATATCCATAAATCTCAAGATCCCATATATATTTTGGATCTCTCGTCACGTCACCATCAGAGTATAGGAATATCCTAATCATACAATAATTGGGTGAACGTTCTTTTTCTATTACAATCTTTGTCATTGCATACATTTATTGCTCATTTATATGATCATCAATCATAGGAAATTAAGTCTACTTCTCAATGCTCCGAATCCCCACGCATCACGCAGAAACGCCATTTCAGTAGATCTAGAATTTATTAAGTTCAACTAAGATTCACCCTTCTAACTTATCATTAATTGGTTTAGCATTTATTTACTCAAACAAAGGGTATAAATGGTGTCCAACCCTACACATCCACCCATTTTAGACCATATTTATCTTAGTGAAATTTTCGTATATATACCATATATGAAACTTTATTACCAAATATGTTCATAGTTTGCATATTACCATTCATGCTAATAGTATTTCTACATAATATATACAATGCATTAAATAAGGAATCACGGTAGCTTTATGATTCCTTATTTAGGCGCGGTAAAAAAGGGGGATTAAATATTCTTCCAGATCTTCCACAACGCAAATCACGCACATTGATTTTCTTCGTCAGTTTGGTTTCAAATTTAGCGTCTCTGCTTTTTCGATACAATGTGTTTCAAACCTTTTTTCTGATTTCACAAATCAAAAACGACTAAATCTTCTACAATTCTTCTACATCAAACGCAATTATGTCCAAATTTCAGTAATACAAAGCAAAGGAAAAGAGAGTAGCAATTCCACCATTGATAGCCATTAAAAAGCTTTGAATTGAAATTTGGATTTTCAAAAATCATTATTTGTTTGGATTGGGTGTTGTTGCAAATAATTGGGAATATGGTTTTGAGTTTATATCTCAATTTTAAGGGGTTTTGGTGAAGATTAGACTTGGTTTTGGCTGAATTTCGGATTGAAACTCGAAGAAGAAGAAGAAGAAGACATGACATACATTATATTGCAGAAATTGTAGAAAAATTGTAGATTAATTGTAGAAAAATTGTAGAACGTTGTTTATTTATTTTTCTTTTATTCATTTACCTATTGTATGAAAGTTGAACAATATTGTATAAAAATTGTATTTAAGTGGATGATTTAGTACTGTTTTGGACAAAAATATGTATCAAAAATGTGAAACATACATTTCAGGGGAAGCATGTCGAGTCCAAATATGTACCGAGTTTGTAGATATTTTGTAGATAAATTGTAGATTATTTATATTCTGATTGTAGATGCTTTATTTTCTGTTTTCACAAATAAAAAATGACTAAAACTTCTACAAATCTTCTGAAAAAATGCAATTATGTCAAAAATCCCAATTATGCTACAATTGAATGGGAATTGGGATTAAAATTTAATGTACCCAGTTTGTAGATATTTTGTAGATAAATTGTAGATTATTTGTATTGTGATTGTAGATGCTTTATTTTCTGTTTTCACAAATCAAAAACGACTAAAACTTCTACAAATCTTCTGCAAAAAACGCAACTATGTTGAAAATTCCAATTATGCTACAATTGAATGGGAATTGGGATATTAAAATTCAATGTACCCAGTTTGTAGATAATTTGTAGAAACATTGAAGTTCTGTATTTTCATATTAATTTTTCAAATGAAGTAGTTTTGTTGTAGATTAAATGTAGAAAACAAGCCACTGTGAGTCTTATTTGACTCATTCCTCACATTCAACCTATTCTATAAATTCACGCCTCTTTAAATACAATACAACCATACTTCTTGAATTTAAAGGTATAGCAATATATATAACTTAAAAAACATCTTCTCCTCTGCACAAGTTAGCTCCAAAACAGACGAAGTGAAATAACAAGCTCCCATCAAAACTTTTAACACAAAAACACAAAGCTAAGAAATAAATAAATAACAGTCTACAATTTTTCTACAATTTATCTACAATTTCTGCAAATATAATGTATGTCATGTCTTCTTCTTCTTCTTCTTCGAGTTTCAATCTGAAATTCAGCCAAAACCAAGTCTAATCTTCACCAAAACCCCTCGAAATTGAGATATAAGCTCCAAGCCATATTCCCAATTATTTACAACAACACCCAATCCAAACAAATAATAATTTTTGAAAACCCAAATTTCAATTCAAAGCTTCAAAGCTTTTTAATGGCTGTCAATGGTGGAATTGCTGCTCTCTTTTCCTTTCCTCTTATATTATTGAAATTTGGGATTGCGAGATAGAGAGAGACGTAGAGAGAATTCTCAAATATTTGCAACAAGATCCAATCCAAACAAACAATGTCTTTTGAAAATCCAAATTCGAATTCAAAGCCTTGGCTATGGAAGAAATAATGGGATTTTGATATAAAAATCGTGGGTGTGGGAGGGGAATGTGGGTGAAGGTGTGGGAATTGGAGAGAGAAACCGGGGGGGGGGGGGGGGGGGTATTAGAAGGAATACACGGTACCATTAAATTAGGAGTGTAATTAATACCCTTAAAAACCACTAATGGTATATAATTGGTAATTAGGTATACTAAATATAATTATATCAAACCTTAAACATTGAGAGTAATATAGTTTCCTATATGGCATATGAATGTAAAAATTCCTTTATCTTGTCAGGAGAAGGACCCGGCCCTCTACTTTGATGATGATACTAAAGTTTGCATTATTTAAGCCGAATTCCAGAGACAAAGAGAATTAAAAGAGATATATAGGTTCACCGCAGAAATCAAACTTTTGAAGAATCCAAATATTCGCCATGGATTTGAAAGATTGCAAAATATAGGAGACATAACACGTGTATTTTTCTGGAATTACTACCACCAAAAGGCAAAGGGCATCTCTGAATTTTGAAACACTCATAGTGCTCAAGACTGCGTGTTTATAGATGCGCCATTGGTGCATTACAGCCCGCTACCACACACAGAATCTGTCAATAAATATTAATAGTAGTAAAAAGCGTCATGCTCAATTCTCATCGTACCTATTATATGAGGACTAAGATATTTTAAGCTATACACTAATCCACTCAACCCACTCCATATGCATAATCTAGCCGCATTTTGAGCGAAAAACAATTAGCTTTCAGAGAAATATATATTTTTATGTTATAAAACAATAAATGAAGAACAAGAGTATTGCATAGAAAAGTAGGGAGAGAGAATTCTTATTGATTTTGGGATCAATTACAATGGAATAGAACCCTCTATTTATAGGGAGAGGGTGAAGCCACCAAGCAATGAACCCTAGAATCTCTCTAAATATAGACATTCACCATAAATAAAATTCTATTTATAACACCCCCCTTGAATGTCTAACCAACAGATAATGTGCCTCGTTAAAACCTTAACTAAAATAAAACCCAGTGGGAAAAAAATTCTAGAGAAGGAAAAAGAGTACACATATCTAACAATACGCCTTTTGGTTGCCTCGTTAAAAATCTTGCAAAGAAAACCCAGTGGGACAAAACCTTGTAAGGGAAAAAGAGTGCAACGCGTATTAGCTCCCCCTAATGAGAGCATCAATGCACATCTTTAAGCATTTGCATTCCAATCTTGTGCACCATCTTCAAAAGATCTTTGGTAGATATTTGACGAACAAATCAGCGATATTTACTTGAATCAATATACTGCACCTTGAAATCACCATTCTTGATAATTATATAATGTCTTCATATAATGTCGTGGAATTGCTTTTCAATATCTCCATAGAGGTATTCTCGCTATCACATTATCATGCTTATAGTTATAGCAAGATACATATGCGCACAAATTGCACATAGGATGTAGTACTTCATGACCATGAATTCTATATGCTTTAAGCAATTTAAATACTTGAGGGACGGTTAAGTCATATAAGCTAAATAAATATACTTTAGATGCATATCAAGTTTTCATGTCATGCTAGACATATAAGATATCGAAAACTGATTGCACATACCATCGACTTTATACTTTCAAGTGTTTGAACTACATGTTCAAAACTACATGTCTTTCATATGAAACCAAATTCTACTTGAATTGTTTCTCCAGACTTAAGATCCTCATATATATTTAACGCTATTATAGATGTCGTCGACGAATATTTTATATCGGTTCCAACCTCCTTTTTTTTCTTTCATAAAGACATAACATAGAGATCTCTTCATTTATATTTTCAGGTACCTGAATCTCTCCTAAGATTTTATGAAGTGTTATGTCATGTGATCTTCTAGATCACTTGCCTCCTTTTGTTATGATCATTTAGATCATTTGCTCATCTTCTTTATCAAGAAGTTTATTTGAAACCGATTTGTCTATACGCTTTAAGCGTACCATAGACTTTGTCCTTCTAGGACTTAATAGGAGCATTTGCAATGAGAATATAGTTACTTTCTTTGGGTCAGCAAATGCGACTGGCATGCTTTGCAATATATTGCAAATGAATTATCCTTTTATGAACTTCAAGTTCATATTATTTTATTCGAGGATCTAGATGTACAAATGATAATTCATTCCACGTAACTTTTTCTCAATTGTTTATCATGTCTCCCCCTCATGTTAGAAAAACTAACTTGTTTCCTCAACTTTGAGCACTCATCTGTGTGCGTTATGGTATTAATCAAAATATACACTGCACAACAATAATAATAAGATGGAATTATTTGGCACCTGACCTTGAACCACTTATGAGGGGAGAAAATAATATACTTTAGTATATAACGTATATCAAACTGATATAGATAACTTTGTTCTCATAAGCAATAGTTTAGCTATTAAGTGGAGGCACTCAATAAATTATTTTGCTAAACCAACTGTGATGTAAACCAACTTATCAAGATGAACTTCTTGAATAGAAAATCTGGAAATTATGCTCGAAATTAAATTAGTAGAGCAAGTTACCGTCGCAAATACGCATGTTGCGGGGTTAATAACAATCGTACATGTAACCATCTCATAGATGCATCTTATGTGGGTTATACATGCAGGTGAATGGACCCATATTCACCTTTGATATTTCCAGAATTCATGGGATTCGATCCCGATTTTGTTGGCTTATTAATTAATGAGAACAAGCAACATTAGAAAATTCGTAAAGAACTTTCCAGTTCTTTAATATTTACCCATGGGAATTCTCTTTTTAATTTTTGCAACATCATACTTAAATTTGATATGGCTAAACCCAATTATGCCAACTGAAATATAAATTATTAATATTGATAAACTTCAGATTTACACCATGACGTGTGCAATTATCAATAAACTCCAAGTTTATTAGATATGGGTTTTATATCAATAAACTTCTACTTTATTTGTGGTATTCTTTTATTTGTGCAGTACAAACTGGAGAATAAAACAGGTAGCTTTCACACACATATTACCCCGCTACAGAGTTGTCAGTAATAGAAGATAATTAAATCTTTCCTTTATTTATAGTCTCAGTATGACTAACCGCTTTCGCGAATACTTTAGAAACTCAATAAGTTTCTTTGAGACTTACTACAACACAACGTCTTATTGATAATCAATTTTCTCCAAAATAGTATAATTGGCTCTTATAGAGCTCTCATTAATTTTGTAGTTACAACATAATTCATCAACACCATAGCGGTGAATATCTCTTTAAAGAGAAATTTATACTGTTATGGTTATGGTCAAAATTATATGCAAGATCTATTTCTTGCATTACCGTTGTCTTTTAATAATCACAATGCCAAAATATTTTGGCGTACAGTAGGTATGTGACCAATAACCATTCATGCCATAATAATGACATTATTTTCTTATATCATCTCAAACCTCCTTTTAGAGGTGAGTGCGGTATATTCACTACCACTCACACGTTCATATTCTTCCAAGAATGAATATGTATTCATAAATCAGATGTTGTCACATTCACATCATGAATTGACCATAGTCATCTGTATGTGCTTTACGAAATCTCATGTCAAATCGATGACAAACATTAACTTCATAGAGTGAAGGCTTATTTTGAGAATTCTTATTATTCTCATTACCACGATAATGACGATTATAATTTCGTCTATTACCACGTCCACATCTATTGATGCCTTTATGGTAATAATTTTGTCTTCTTTCAGACTTATTACATATTGCTATCACATTCTCTTAAGGGAATGAGAATGGAGCAAATTCAATGGGACGGACTTTCAATTCTTTGCCCACAATCATACCTGAATTTGATCATGGCAAGACATAGAAATTTAACCACTTTGGGTGGTTATAATTTCTTTCAAACTCCATTAGAGTTAAAATCAAGATTTATTGTCTTTGCTTGTATTTAAAATTAAATTATAGAATGTCAAGAATTTAAAAGAGAAAAATAAAGTAAAATACTTACCTTAAATTCAGAATTTAATAATGAAGGAAGTTCATGGAACAATTGACAATCATTATGCTCAATCCTAAAGCTTCTACTCAATTGGTTAGAGTCTCGTGCTGATAACGCGTTATGAAACAATAAAAGTAGAAGAACAATATTGCAGAGAAAGAGAGAGGGAATTTTTTTATTGATTTTGGGATCAATTACAATGGAATAGAACACTCTATTTATAGGGAGAGGGTGACTTAGCCACCAAGGAATGAACCCTAGAATCTCTCTAAATATAGACATTCACCATAAATAAAATTCTGTTTATAACATTCTAATCGTTTTGAAAAATAATAGCCGATAAAATACATATATTCTATATATTTTTTGGCTAGCGAATGTAATTAGTCTCGGCCGACCGGTCAATTTTGATATTTTGCACATTTTTTATTACATAACACATTATTATATTTAAAATTTTGTTTAATCTTTATATTGTTGTTTTGCCCTTACTTTAGGCCCACTTTATAAAATCAAGAGTAGTTGTTTCATATTAAAGGATTTTTAGTATTTCGGCATAGTTTTAAAATCAAAATAGTTTATTTCTTTTTATAAACCCTTGTCATGTCAAATACCACGAAACACAATAGGTGGAGAAAGAAATACATTACCTTAGCATACAGGAAAATACTTTGTCAAACAACCAAAGTAGCGAATTGATTCAGTATTTACCTAAAAAGAAATCAAACTAGTTATGTAAGTTAGCTATATATATAAATAAAACCAAATTAATTAAATAAAGCTAAATTATTTTTTCTTCTGTTTTGTCGTCTTTTGCTATTTTTTTGGATTCATTTTTTCACACAAGCAAGAAACTTGATACTATACAGTTAGTCCTCATTTTTAAGACTTTTCTTTGACCTAATTGTCCGATCCGTGACTACTTTCTATAAAAGAAAGAATTTCCTTGGGATTAAACATTAAAATTCAGCTGAGACCAATGGCGTTAAGCGTGAGAGTCACCCACAATAGATGAGTGGTTAGCTGATAATGGAAATAAAGTTCCTCAAATATAATTGAGGCGGCTATAAATTAATCAAAATTACATAAGGAGTATGCTCTTTTTTTTTTTTTTTGGCTTTGATTTTGTGCGTTTCATCCTTAAGAAGTAAGAACAGTATATCAGTGACTCCACTTTGTGCATTCATCATCATCCCCCAATTCCTATAGTTTTGCTTCCCTCTAAATTAACACTCACTAATTAATAGTGGTCTGATTTGTGGCTTTCCTTAGATACAAATCAGTTTCCACTCTCCAGCAAAATAAATATAGTGCTACGGCTCAAACCATTCCCTAGGTCACATCATCGTCGGCTGCACACTTATTCACTAAGCAACCGTTAATTACAAAAGTTTTACCAAAGAGAAAAAAAAAAAAGAGTGTAGGCTTAACTACATTAAAATATTTAATCATAATCAATGAAAGATCTCCCTTTGAGTCTCATGTCCATAAACAATGATAATCAAGAAACAAAGTTTGCGATACTTTTGATCGTTAAACAAATCATGAATGAATCTACCACCGAAAAGAAGCTTCTTCAAAACCCAGAAAAAAGTTTGGCAACAACGTCAATGTCAATTGTACGTTTTGACACTAATTGAGTATTTGATTCGCTACTTTGGTAGTTGAATAAAGTATAATTCTTTTTGTGGCCATTCCGAGCTTAGCTAGTGGAAACTTTAAATTCCATGCATTTTACTACTTGTGGGTTGGTACCCGCACTATCCAGAGGGAAAGATAAAATAAATTAAGAACAAGTCTTTCTCTCTTCAAAGTTCTCTTTTTGGTGCCCAATGGCCATTTCTAAGAGCTGCTTCTCTGTCTCCATCTCTTATTACTTGCCATTTTTTAGTACAACAGGAAGTCATACTCTGGAAAAGATAAGAAAGTATTCTCATATTTGGCTATTAAGTGAAAATATTATTTAAAATTTGATAATAATTTTAGCCAGATAGTATTTGAGTATTAAAAACTTAAGAGTTGAGATAATAGTAAAGGAAAATAACATCTGTCATGAGCGAGGAAAGTTATTTAATTTCTCCTCTTGGTGAAAAAGATTTTCTTAATTTTGTTTTCTTAACATTCAAACACAGAAAAGACATAACCTATTTTTTGGAAAAGTATTTTTCAAAAAATAGGGGACCTTGGAGTAACGGTAAAGTTGTTTCAGTGTGAAAAGTTGTTTCAGTGTGACCTATAAATAACATATGCATTAGAGTAGGCCATGTACATCATACCCCTTGGAGTGCGACCTTTTTCAGAATATTACATGTACGCGGAATACCTTGTGCATCTGACTGCCCTTCAATTTTCAAAAAATATTTGATGTCATACCAAACACATTATCTCCAATCCTTTTTGACAATGTACAGAGTGCAAACAATGACCTAATTTGCTGATCAAACCCTCATCAAAGTTTTAGTCCTTGACACGATTAACAGCACTGGCTTTCTCCAGTAGAAAATCAAACATATATATAGTGCCATGTTTCCAAGAATCCACACATCATAACATGGTTCTAGTCATCTGGGACCCAAAAGTAATTAACATAGTAATTAAGATCGGAATGACAATATGGAAAACTAACCAAGAACATTAATGGAGTCTATTTCATCCATTAAATAACATCAAATGGGGCACTATAGCATGCAATTGCATATTATCTTCGTACCCACATGTCAAGTACTTAAGAAGTTTCTAAATGATAATACAGAAAACGATGTTTACCAAACTGATGAGACACGTACATTTTAAAAAGGAGAGTGATTTGTGACATAATATCGATCCATGCTCTAAAGTCTAAGCCACGTATATTGTGATAGCCAGATAAGCTAATAACTAATAGACGCTGAGGGACGAGTATAGTTGTGTTTATATATACTTAGGTCCTCTTATTTTAAGAAAAGGTAATCTTACTTTGAGCAAAATAAGCATTAGATAGCCATAAATCTTCACAATCGCACTAAAGTTAATAATTTAATATGGAGATGAGAACACAGTAAAGTCGTTTTAACTTTATGTGATGGTGCAAATATAATATTCAAATGCTTAGTCCAAAGCCCCTGAATATGAGAACCGTGGTGGTTTTAGCCAATTGTGCAGCATAAAACTGGACAGCTAGAAATTACCAAAATCTTTCATAGAAAAAAGTCCACTTATTTGTATCAGTTCTTCTTTTAGGCGTGTTTGGTATGATTCAAAAAAAAATTTCCTGATTTTTTCAATGTCTCATTGTCTTAAATTATTTGCTTTCTTCAAATAGGTGAAAGCAACTCGTGTGTCCTTTATTGGAATAAACAAAGGCGAATCTAGGATTTTTATATGCACCACAAGAAAAATGAAAGAAGTATTAAGTGGGATTTGATCCCTAGCCCTCTAGATTAATAACTCAACATTCAACCAAGATCACCATTTAACCTCTTTGTGCCAGCAGATAATACTAGATCAATTCTAAAAAGTATGTATATAAAATACCTAGTTTGACGGAAAGACCATGAATTCACGTGCGATGACGACCCAAAGGGTCATCACCTGTTTTTAATTGAATTCTATGACTCCGACGCCTTGAAAACCTCATTTAGAGTCGCCTCGATTTGCGTGCGCAGTCCGGGCGCGTAGCCGGAAAACTTAAATATGAAATTCTGTGAAAAATGCCAAGTTTTGATGTTAAAATGAATAAATTTGACCTTGGTCAATGTTTTGGGTAAACGGATCCGGACCCGTGATTTGACGGTCCCGGAGGGTCCGTAGAAAAATATGGGACTTGGGCGTATGCCCGGAATCGAATTCCGAGGTCCTAAGCCCGAGAAATAAATTTTTTAGTAAAATTGTTTTCTGAAATTGTTTAAGGAAATTTGAAGTGAAAATTGATTAGAACGTGTTGGTATCGGGCCCGTATTTTGGTTCCGGACCCCGGTACAGGTCTTATATATAGTTTAAGTCATTCCTGTGAAATTTGGTTGGAAACGGACGTCGTTTGACGTGATTCGAACCTAAATTGAAAAATTTGATGTTTTATGAAGTTTGAAAGAATTCATGGATTTTGAGGTTTAATTCAATGTTTATGATGTTATTTTGGCGATTTGATCGCACGAATAAGTCCGTAGGATGTTTTTGAGGTTATGTGTATATTTGGTTTGGAGCCCCGAGGGCTCGGGTGAGTTTTGGATACGCCACGGATGCATTTTTGGACTTTGAAAAGCTGCTGGTATTTCTGATCTGCAGGCTTCGCATTTGCGAAGCCAGTCTCGCAAATGCGAGCCTTGCATCGCAAATGCGAGAAAGGGACTGAGTAGGCCTTATCGCAAATATGACCAAGTTATCCGCAAATGCGAAGTAGGGCCAGTCGCAAATGCGAAGTAGGGCCAGTCGCAAATGCGAAAGTCCCGGATTTTCGAAGTGTTCGCAAATGCGAACAGTACTTCACAATTCCCACATCAGTAGGTCGGGGTTCGCAATTGCGAACCCCTGTTCGCATTTCCCATATCAGAGACCTGCAAATTTTTACACTTAAACGATTTTGAGCTTCATTTTTCATATTTTCTCAAACCCAAACACATTTAGGCGATTTCCAAGAACAAGTCTTCTTCCAAATCAATTGTAAGTTAGTTTTTGCTCATTTATTTCAATCATTAACATCTTTTAACATGATTTCGACCTAAAATCAAAGATTTTCATGGGGGAAATTGGGTGTTTTGAGTAGAATCTAGGTTTTTCAAAAATTGGGGATTTGGACCTCGATTTGAGGTCCGATTTCAAAACAAATTATATATTTGAGTTCGTGCGGGAATGGGTAATCGGGTTTTAGTTCGAACCTCGGGTTTTGATCACGTGGGCCCGGGGGCGATTTTTGACTTTTTGGGTAAAACTTTGGAAAACTCATTTTCATGCATTGGGGTTGATTCATTTAGCACTTATTGATGTAACTAAGTAATTTGTGATTAGATACGAGCGAATTGGCGGTGGAATCAAGGGGTAAAGCTATAATTGAGGCTTGAGTTGTGTTCAAGGCATCGAGGTAAGTGTTTGGTCTAACCTTAGCTTGAGGGATTAGGAGTTGAGTCATATTTGCTATGTGTTTCTTGTGGAGTACGACGTATAGGCATGGTGACGAGTATCTATACGTCGGTGTCGAGCATGACCGTGAGTCTTAAATTGATATTTGTTGTATTCTTGAATAATACTATGGTTGCAATAGTGAGTGATCTGTGGTATTGAGTAAAGATTTAGTTTATTCTTGTGGATTTTATTTATGCTTGAGTACTGGTATTAATTGAGCTGAGTAAGAGTTGAGCTAGGGTTGGTTATAGCTGATTCTCCCTTGCCGGGATGGTTGTTTGATATTGTTGTTCCCTTGCCGGGAAATTATTATATTGCTTTTGTTCCCTTGCCGGAATTTTATTGTGACTTTGTGTTGACTTGAAATGGAGCGGGTGGTACGCCTACCACAAGTTATAGTAAAATGGGAGCGGGTGGTACGCCTACCACAAGTTATGATGAAATGGGAGCGGGTGGTACGCCTACCACAAGTTATAGTGAAATGGGAGCGGGTGGTACGCCTACCACGAGTTATGATGAAATGGGAGCGGGTGGTACGCCTACCACAAGTTATAGTGAAATGGCAGTGGGTGGTACGCCTACCACAAGTTATAGTGAAATGGGAGCGGGTGGTACGCCTACCACGAGATATAATGAAATGGGAGCGGGTGGTACGCTTACCACAAGATATCAGAAATGGGATCGGGTTGCACGCCTGCAACGAGATGTGAAAAGAAAGTGGAATCTGTCTTTGTTTTCCTTATTCTTGTTAAGAGTGCATTTTGGTTTCCTTATAATTCTCTTGAGATTCTGCTTTATCTGTTATTCCCCGAAGCATGTTCCCCTCCTATTGAAACTGTTTATTCTTGTTTATTTTCCGTTGTATATATATATAACTGCACAGGTTTATCTGGAGTTTGGTCCTAGCCTCGTCACTACCTCGTCGGGGTTAGGCCAGGCACTTACCAGCACATGGGGTCGGTTGTGCTGATACTACACTCTACATTGTGTGCAGATCCCGGAGCAGCGTTTGATCATCAGCTGTAGATCGGGAGCCATCCTTCAGTCCGAGACTCCGAGGTAGCCCAGCTGGCGTCCGCAAGTCCGACGTCTCTTCTATCATTTTTATGTTCTGTTGTCATTTGTACTCGAGACAGACTATGTTCTTTTCTTTCAAACACTTATTTGTAGTAATCCTAGACAGTCCGTGGATGTTGTGACACCAGGTTCTGGTTAGAGGAACGTGTTGGTCTTCAGGATGTTTTGGTTTTATATTTTATTTAAGACTTCTGCTAAATTTAATATTCCGCTGTAATTTATTTATTTATTTACGGTAATTTAATTGGTTAAAAGGGAATTAAAAACAAAAAGAGTTAATGATATCTAAGATCGTGGCTTGCCTAGCTTCTACGAGTAGGCGCTATCACGACTCTCGAGGGTGGGAAATCCGGGTCGTGACAAGTTGGTATCAGAGCTCTAGGTTACATAGGTCTCACAATTCACGGACAAGCTCAGTAGAGTCTGAGGGATCGGTACGGAGACGTCTGTATTTATCCCCAGAGGCTACAGAGTTAGGAAAAAGTTTCACATTTGTTCTTTCTTGTCATGCGGTTTGATTTCTCAAAGCTAATTGAATTTCTACTCTGTTCTTTCGCAGATGGCGAGAACACGCGCTTCCTCATCTACCGCTCAGCAGCCCGAGCCCCCAGCAGCAGCACCCACGAGGGCAGAGGGCGAGGCCGTGCCAGAGGCCGAGGTAGGGCAGAGCTCAGCCCCGAGCAGCAGCACCAGTGGCAGAGCCTCAGGTTGATTTTGACGAGGAGGTTCCGACCCCAGCAGTTCCGGTGGGCCCAGCTCAGGTCCCAGAGGGGTTTATTGCTACCCCAGTTCTTCAGGACGCTTTGGTCCGATTGGTGGGCCTCATGGAGAGTGTCACCCGGGCAGGCTTGCTTCCTGTAGCACCAGCCACTTCTCAGGCTGGAGGAGGAGCCCAGACTCCTGCTACTCGTACTCCGGAGCAGGTAGCTCCCCAGACTCAGACTCCAGCAGTTCATCCAGTTGGAGCAGCTCAGCCGGGCGTGGTAGCCCAGGCCGGTGATGGAGCAGCTATGTCTGCCGATGCTTTGTGGAGATTGGACAGGTTCACCAAGCTCTTCACTTCTACATTCAGCGGTGCATCTACTGAGGACCCCCAGGATTATTTGGACAGTTGTCACGAGGTTCTTCGGAACATGGGGATTGTTGAGTCCAATGGGGTTGATTTTGCTACATTTCGCTTGTCTGGATCCGCCAAGACTTGGTGGAGGGATTATTGCTTAGCTAGGCCAGCAGGATCACCAGCCTTGACATGGGAGCAGTTCACACAGCTATTTCTGGAGAAGTTTCTCCCCATTACTCAGAGAGAGGCCTATTGGAGGCATTTTGAGCGCCTCCAGCAGGGTTCCATGACGGTCACCCAGTATGAGACCAGGTTCATTGACTTAGCTCGCCATGCTCTGGTTATACTCCCTACCGAGAGAGAGAGAGAGAGGGTTAGGAGGTTTACTGACGGCCTTATCCAGCCGATTCGTCTTCAGATGGCTAGGGAGGCTGGGAGTGATATCACTTTTCAGGAGACGGCCAATGTGGCCCGGAGGATTGAGATGGTACTATCGCAGGGGGTGGTCACAGGGCAGACAAGAGGCCCCGTCAATCAGGCAGATTCAGTGGTGCCTCGTCTGGAGGCAGAGATTCGTATGATAAGGGTCATCCTCCTAGGCCCTTCCAGTCAGCACTCCAGGTTTCTCATGGTGCTTCAGGTGGCCTTGGTTC
This sequence comes from Nicotiana attenuata, assembly GCF_001879085.1. NCBI lineage: Eukaryota > Viridiplantae > Streptophyta > Magnoliopsida > Solanales > Solanaceae > Nicotiana > Nicotiana attenuata. The sequence goes on from NW_017677126.1 coordinate 28,224, forward strand.
TCGCGGGCAGTATTCTGATCAGCAGACCTACAGTGCACCACCAGATCCTATCAGTGCACCTCCGCTCCAGAGCTTTTGGGGTGGTCATTCAGGCTGCCAGGGTCAGTCTCAGTTTCCTCAGCCGCAGCATTCAGGTGGATATTATGAGTGTGGTGAGTATGGTCATATCCGGAGGGCTTGTCCGAGGTTGGTGAGTACTCAGTCGCAGCAGTAGGGTCCCCGTGCTATGATTCAGGCACCAGATGTTCCACAGGGCGCCCAGCCAGCTAGAGGCGGGGGTAGAGGTGCTAGAGGGGGAGGTAGAGGATCTAGAGGTGGAGCTCAGACCGCCAGAGGTGGAGGCCAGCCATCAGCAGGCCGTCCCAGAGAGGTAGATCGGAGTGGTGGGGCCCAGCCCCGATGTTATGCTCTTCAGGCCAGACCCGAGGCAGAGGCTTCAGATGCAGTTATTACTGGTACGGTTCTGGTTTGTGATAGGGATGCTTCAGTGTTGTTTGATCCGGGGTCTACGTATTCGTAGTGTCAACTTATTTTGCCCCGTATTTGGTCATGCCTAGTGATGCATTGGGTATTCCTGTTTATGTGTCTACACCGGTGGGTGATTCTATTGTGGTCGATCGAGTTCATCGTTCTTGTATTGTGGTGATTGGGGGTCTTGAGACTCGTGTAGATTTGTTGCTTCTAGACATGGTTGACTTCGATATTATATTGGGGATGGACTGGTTATCACCCTATCACGCTATCTTGGACTGTCATGCCAAGACTGTGACCTTAGCTTTACTGGGTATGCCTCGTTTAGAGTGGAGAGGGACTCCTGGTCATTCTACCCGTAGTGTTATCTCGTATGTGAAGGCTCGGCGTATGGTCGAGAAGGGGTGTTTGGCCTATTTGGCATATGTTCGTGATTCTAGTGCTGAGGTCCCTTCTATTGATTCTGTGCCGGTTGTTCGTGAGTTCCCTGAGTTATTTCCTTCAGACCTGCCGGGTATGCCACCCGACAGGGATATTGACTTTTGCATTGATCTAGTACCGGGCACTCAGCCCATTTCTATCCCGCCGTATCGTATGGCACCGCCTGAGTTGAAAGAGTTAAAGGAGCAGTTGCAGGATTTGCTTGAGAAGGGTTTCATTAGACCCAGTGTTTCGCCTTGGGGTGCGCCGGTGTTATTTGTCAAGAAGAAGGATGGGTCAATGAGAATGTGTATTGATTACCGGCAATTGAACAAGGTTACAATCAAGAATAAGTATCCGCTGCCGAGGATTGATGATTTGTTCGACCAGCTTCAGGGTGCCAGGGTATTTTCAAAGATTGACTTGCGATCTGGCTACCATCAGTTGAGGATTAGGGCATCCGATGTCCCTAAGATAGCTTTCCGCACTCGGTACGGGCATTATGAGTTCTTGGTTATGTCATTCGGGTTGACAAATGCCCCGCAGCTTTCATGGACTTGATGAACCGAGTGTTCAGGCCTTATTTGGACTCGTTCGTGATAGTCTTCATTGATGATATATTGATATATTCCCGCAGCCAGGAGGAGCACGAGCAGCACCTTAGAGTGGTTCTTCAGACTCTGAGGGATAGTCGGTTATATGCTAAGTTCTCGAAGTGTGAATTCTGGTTGAGTTCAGTTGCATTTCTGGATCATGTCGTATCAGCAGAGGGTATTCAGGTGGACCCAAAGAAGATTGAGGCAGTCAAGAACTGACCTAGACCAGCATCAGCTACAGAGATTCGGAGTTTCTTGGGGTTGGCAGGCTACTATCGACGGTTCGTGGAGGGGTTTTCATCTATTGCAGCCCCGATGACCAGATTGACCCAGAAGGGTGCCCAGTTCAGATGGTCAGATGAGTGTGAGGCGAGCTTTCAGAAGCTCAAGACAGTTCTGACTACGGTACCACTGTTAGTTTTGCCCACAGGTTCAAGGCCTTATACAGTCTATTGTGATGCTTCCCGTGTTGGGCTTGGAGCAGTGTTGATGCAGGATGGCAAAGTCATTGCCTATGCTTCGAGGCAGTTGAAGATTCATGAGAAGAACTATCCGGTTCATGATTTGGAGTTGGCAGCCATAGTTCACGCATTGAAGATTTGGAGGCATTATCTATATGGCATGGCATGCGAGGTGTTCACGGATCACAAGAGTCTTCAGTACTTGTTCAAGCAAAAGGAGTTGAATTTGAGGCAGAGGAGGTGGTTGGAGTTGTTGAAGGATTATGATATCACCATTTTATATCATCCGGGAAAGGCCAATGTGGTGGCCGATGCTTTGAGTAGTAAGTCAGCCAGTATGGGCAGTCTTGCTTATATTCCGGTCGGTGAGAGGCCGCTTGCTTTGGATGTTCAGGCTTTGGCCAATCAGTTCGTGAGACTGGATGTTTCTGAGCCCAGTCGTGTGTTAGTTTGCACGGTCGCTCGTTCTTCATTATTGGAGCGTATCTGTGATCGGCAGTATGATGATCCCCATTTGTGTGTCCTTAGAGACACGGTGCAGCGCGGAGGTGCCAAGCATGTTACCTTAGATGATGATGGAGTTTTGAGATTGCAGGGTCGAGTATGTGTGCCTAATGTGGATGGGCTCCGAGAGTTGATTTTGGAGGAGGCCCATAGCTCCCGGTACTCTATTCATCCGGGCGCCGCGAAGATGTATCAGGATTTGCGGCAGCATTATTGGTGGCGAAGAATGAAGAAGGATATCGTAGCATATGTGGCTCGTTGTTTGAATTGTCAGCTGGTTAAGTACGAGCATCAGAGGCCTGGTGGTTTATTTTAGAGGATTGAGCTTCCCGAGTGGAAGTGGGAGCGAATTACTATGGATTTTGTTACTGGACTTCCGCTGACTCGGAAGAAGTTCGATGCAATATGGGTCATTGTTGATAGGCTGACCAAGTCAGCACATTTCATTCCTGTGGCAGTCTCCTATTCTTCTGAGGGTTGGCTGAGATCTATATTCGGGAGATTGTTCGCCTTCATGGTGTGCCCGTATCTATCATTTTGGACCGGGGTACGCAGTTTACCTCGCGCTTCTGGAGAGCAGTTCAGCGAGAGTTAGGCACACGGGTTGAGTTGAGCACAACATTTCATCCCCAGACGGACGGTCAGTCCGAGCGGACTATTCAGATTTTGGAGGATATGCTCCGAGCTTGTGTTATTGACTTTGGAGGTTCGTGGGATCAGCTCTTGCCTTTAGCGGAATTTGCCTACAACAGCTACCAGTCGAGCATCCATATGGTTCCTTATGAGGCCTTATATGGTCGGTCTCCGGTTGGATGGTTTGAGCCGGGAGAGGCTCGGTTGTTGGGTACGGATCTGGTTCAGGAGGCCTTGGACAAGGTCAGGATCATTCAGGATAGGCTTCGTTCAGCTCAGTCCAGGCAAAAGAGCTATGCAGACCGCAAGGTTCGAGATGTGGCTTTTATGGTTGGTGAGCGGGTATTGCTCCGAGTGTCGCCTATGAAAGGCGTGATGAGATTTGGGAAGAAGAGCTTAGCCCTAGGTTCATCGGTCCGTTTGAGATTCTTGATCGAGTGGGAGAGGTGGATTATAGACTTGCTTTGCCGCCGAGCTTATCAGCCGTACATCCAGTGTTTCATGTGTCCATGCTTCGGAGGTATCACGGCGATCCAGCCCACGTGTTAGATTTCAGCACTGTCCAGTTGGACAAGGACTTGTCTTATGAGGAGGAGCCGGTAGCTATTCTAGACCGGCAGGTGCGTCAGTTGAGATCCAAAAGTTTCCCTTCTGTTCGTGTTCAGTGGAGAGGTCAGCCTCCCGAGGCATCGACCTGGGAGTCCGAGTCCGATATGCGGAGCCGTTATCCTCATCTTTTTCCCGACTCAGGTACTTCTTTCTTCTGTCCGTTCGAGGACGAATGGTTGTTTTAGAGGTGGAGAATGTGACGACCCAGAGGGTCATCACCTGTTTTAAATGAATTCTGTGCTTCCGAGGCCTTGAAAACCTCATTTAGAATTGCCTCGATTTGCGTGCACAGTCTGGGCGCGTAGCCGGGAAGCTTAAATGTGAAATTCTATGAAAAATGCTAAATTTTGATGTTAAAATGAATAAATTTGACTTTGGTCAACATTTTGAGTAAACGGACCCGACCCGTGATTTGACGGTCCCGGAGGGTCCGTAGGAAAATATGGGACTCGGGCGTATGCCCGGAATCGAATTCCGAGGTCCCGAACCGAGAAATAAATTTTTAAAAGAAATTGTTTTTCTCAAATTGTTAAGGAAAATTGAAATGATATTTGATTGGAACGTGTTGGTATCGGGCCCGTATTTTGGTTCCGGCGCCCGGTACAGGTCTTATATGTGAATTAAGATGTTCCTATAAAATTTGGTTAAAAACGGACGTCGTTTGATGTGATTCGGACTTAAAGTTCTAAAGTGGAAACTTGATGATGTTTTTGGAAAATTCATGATTTTTAGGTTTGATTCCTTGTTTTTGAGGTTATTTAGGCGATTTGATCGCACGGATAAGTTCGTATGATGTTGTTGAGTTAGTACACATGTTTGGTTAGGAGCCCCGAGGGCTCGGGTGTGTTTCCGAGGTGTTTCGGGATAGTTTTAGACTTATAAAAGTTGCAGGTTTCCAGTTCTGGTATGGCCTTCTTCGCGTTCGCGGGAGGACCCTCGCGAACGCGGTGAGTAAATATTGCTGAAGGAAAATTCCTTCAATGCGAACGCGTAAACCAGGTCGCGAACGCGAAGCATTGGGGGGTCTCCCTTCGCGAACGCGGGCCTGGAATCGCGAACGCGTAGGGTACAGGGGGAAGGGTCACCAATTGTTCTTCGCGAACGCGTCACTATGCACGCGAACGCGAGGCTCGAGGAGATTACTCTCCGCGAACGCGAGCCCCAGTACGCGAACGCGAAGGCTTAAACAGCTTGACCCATCGCGAACGCGAGAGGTCGATCGCAAACGCGTAGAGTTAAATCGCCCAGTTATTTTTAAAACCCCAAAACAGAACCATTACGGGAGTTCACCAATATTTCACAAACTCTTTCTTCTCCAAAGTTCTAGGGCGATTTTTGAAGCATTCTTTCACCACAATCTCTTGGGGTAAGTAATCTCTAACAAGTTTCTTCCATTTTCATCAACATCTAATGAATTTCTAGGCCTAAAACATATGATTGAGGGTAGAAGATTAGGGATTTGGGTAGAGTTAGGGCTTTTTTGATTTTTCTTGATTTAGACTTCGTTTTGGGGTCGAATTTGAAAACAAATCATATATTTGGGTTCGTGGGTGAATGGGGGATTTGATTTTGGTCCGAACCTCGGGTTTTGACCAAACGGGCCCGAGGTCGATTTTTGAGTTTTTGGGAAAAATGATGGAAGAGCTATAATTAAGCATTGGGTTCGTATTGTTTAGCATTTATTGATGTATTGAAGTCATTATTGTATAGATACAATTGATTTGGAGCCAAATTCGAGAGGGAAAGCGGTAATTGAGGATTGAATTGGCCGTGGAAGTTTGAGGTAAGTGTTTGGTCTAACCCTAGCTTGAGGGACTAGGAGTTGAGTCTTATTTGCTAATTGCTTCTTATTGAGTACGACATATAGGCATGGTGATGAGTATCTATACGTTGGTGTCTAGCATGACCGCGAGTCTTTAAATTGTAGATATCTTGATTCGTTGTAACTCTTGCCTTGGTGATGATTCCTATTTATTGTGAAAAGCTTGTGAAAGGAAATTGTGACCTATGAACAACGAGGAGCATTGGCTCAAGTTATGTTTCAATTGTGAACGTATATTAAATGGTTGAACCCTTTGGAGAATTGGCTCAAGTG